>NC_057813.1:75949398-75960479 GCF_018294505.1 Triticum aestivum | reverse complement strand
CCCCCATGGTGGCAGCGACGAGAGGGTTGGAGTTGTAGGTGGCGGCCAGGTCTTCTGAGTCGCTCGTCACGAGAGGAATGGACGAGTCGTTAGCAAAGCTACAACAAAAGAAACTGCATGGGCCTAATAGAGGGACTTGGCAAAAAAACATATACATTCAAACTCTTTCTTCTTATATTTGGAAAAAACAGAGAAATTATAGTCACTCGAGCAAACATAAGACTTTCTTGGCCCATAAACATCCACTTCCTTTTATATGTTTCACATACTTGCTTTTGTTCCCATACGAAATCATGAGGAATATACATAAGCAAGCAGCAACATCATCAAACAATACCCTTTGATAGTTACAAATACACAACTTTTCAACTTCTCAAACAATAGCACCCTTTAATAGTTACAAATACACAACTTCTAAACTTGTCAGGTCCACACTCTGCTGAGTGCTCTCGCGTCACTACTTGGAGATTGGAGCAGCTTTATTAGTTCGGGAAGAAAGCACACAAAAATCAAACCAGGGAGAACTTAATCATATATGATCCCTCTCAACTGATTTAGTTGTAGGCGTCTGGGTTGGCGATAAGGTAGGCCTCGGCGGCCTTGAAGATGGCCGTGATAGAATCCTTGACCTTGGTAATCTCATCATTCACCTCCACGCCTGGAAGCAGCTTGTATGTCGATTCCACCTTCACCACGCTCCCGCCATTTGCTGCCCGGAAAGTTGTGTTGTAGGACGAGCTCCCCGGTACTCCCTACCCTGGCCGTTTGTTCACTTCGTGATCCGTGTGGCTTAGAGCATGACGAGCCCACCTTCTGACCGTGTCAGAGCCATTAAGGTAAGCAATTAGCAGAGCCACAGTCATACCGGCATCCACTCTGCATGCGCACACAGAGGCACCCGCAACTTGCATAGTGTAGTCAACATCGGCGTACTGTATGCACGTGAAGAGCACAGAGCATGCTACTCCCTCCGTTCCACTATATAGTGCGCATTGTTTCAGGCATGTATACCAATCAGTGACTTGGCGCTGAGTTTTGGACGCTGTTATCCCCGCTTGTCTTGCCTCCAGCCCATGTGCGTGTGGGTCTACTTTGTGGTCAGTGGAAAGCCAAACCAGCACGCCACCGCGCAAGATACGGGACTGCGAGTTAGCGGCGGCGGGATCCGCGGCTGCGGCGGTGCCCTCGACAACCTCGCCATCTGTCCGCCGGCGCACGCCTACCCATCTCCTCCGTGAGCACCACATGCATCGGCTCCTCGCACGCCACCACCCACGGCTCGCCGTGGCCGTTGTACATCACGAAGACGTCCTGGCAGCCGCTGCCCTTGTCCCTTCCTCCGCGCGCGACCGGAGAGGACGCCGTCGACGCCGTCCACACCTTGAGCTCCTGCTGCTCCCTCTTCTTCTCCGCCTCACGGGAGGTGGCCGTGGCCTCCAGATCTGGAGATAGAAGAAGGGGCCGTGGTCGCCTGCATCAGATGGGATCGACTTGGAGTACTAGTCCACTTGGTGTGGCTGGCAGCGGAGATGTTTGCCAGGGATGCGGCGGACGCGGGGACGCCAATAGCCGACGCAACAACGCCGGAGGCCAGCCATGGACGCGAAGATGCCGGCGGCTGAGACGGATATGCCGGAGACGCCGGATGCGGACACGGTGATGCCGGAGAGGCCGGCCACCAGCAGCGGACGCGAAGATGCCGGAGCAGGCAGAGGACGCGGAGACACCGGCTTCCTGCTGCTCCCCCTCCTCTGCCGCCGCAGGTCGATTCCCGCTGCCACCAGTCCAATCCGTTTGTCCTGGAGGAAGGGGATACAGGCGAACGTTGCATGTGTGGGTGTGCTGCTGCCGGGGCTAGTTTCGTCCAAAAGAGCCCAAAGTAGCTAATGCGCACTACATTTCGAAATAATGCCAAAAAATCTATGCGCATTACATAGAGGAATGGAGGGAGTAGTTAGTACTACTCGATACTCCGACTGGTGGCATGGGTTACATCCTCAAGCACTGCACATTAAATCCGTTTTATACAAAATTAGCAACACATGCATTCTACTGTTCTTGGTAGGTGCGCCAGGCCATGTTCCTATAGTACTAACCTTAATTCCGTAGAATACCTCAACATTTCTGTCTCTCCCTCTCAGAAACTTTGCATGCTCTCCCTTACTCTCTCTTAATGTGCATGCAGCTTCTGAAAAATCTCTAAAAAATCTTTTCCAAAAAGCTCGACCATGCGGCAGTTCTCTCTCTCTTGGCTTTTGGATGCAACTTCTCAAAAGGAGCCACAATATTCTTGGAAGGAGAGAGAGACCGTGATGGGAGAGAGAAGCTAGGTGACTTTTGCATGCAACTTCTGAGAATCTTGTGAGGAGATTTATTTTTTATTTTTTGCATGGAATCTTGGGAGGAGATTGACCGTGATGGGAGAGAGGGAGGAATACACTGTTCATATATGAAGGGTGACCGGTCAAAGGAAGGCACGCACTGTTCCGCTCAGGCCACTGCTCATGTGCAGAAGTGTTCTGCAAATCATGCCGGCCACAGTTGTTGAATGTGAATGTCTTGCACGTATCTCCATAAGACTCAATGGTCTAGATAGGAGGTCCCATGTAGCTGGAGCTCTAAAAAACCACACTCTTTGCTGCCGGCTCCACCTTGATGTGTGAAGTGGCTGTCTCAATCGTCGTGCCGATGCCACCGCCCTCGATAAGAGTCGACTTGCACTCGCACTTATCTGCGTCAATGAACTCGAGCCTCTCCTTCATGAGGTTGAAGGGCATGGCTGCAAGGTCAATTCTGTGTTATGCTTTGACCATGTGTACCAGACTGCAGTTGACATGAATTGTCTGTCATGCGTACCTGAGGTGAAGTTGAACTACCTGACGCTGCCAATGCCGCCTTGTCCCTCAACGGGGTGGGCCCTAGCGACGATCTGCGGCGCGAGCTTGGGGGCCAGGGTGTGCCAGTCCATGACGCCGGCGCGGAAGAGGCGCGGCGCGGTGACCGCCGACTCGATCTCCTGGGTCCAGCTGTTGGTGGAGGCCATTGTTGTGATGTTCAAGCTAGTACAGCCGGTGCAAATGATGTAATCTGTGAGTGTTGCAATGGCGCAGGGCTGCTTGGTTTCATGGAGAGAAGTGAGGGCTATAAATAGGGCTCGGAACCGGTTGTTGGTGAAGCTTGGCCGGATGGATCTAGTGAGTGGAGACTGGTGAAAAGGCGTCAAAGTCAGGCGTCGAGTTTTTTCAAAATGGATGGCACCGTCGGTCGGATGTGCTTTTTATCATCGCTGGGTCTGAAAGCTGGCGCTTTTATCAATCTTTGTTAGGTAAAGAGGAAGAATGTGTTCTCTATCCAATTGGCACCACGGTCCGCGTGGGGAAATTGTTCTAGTGCTAATCCGAGAGTAGGTGATTAGCCAGCTGCATTACTCATGAGTAAGCGCACAGGCATGTATCATGTAGTTCGCACGTAAATTTACATTAGATGAGATGTTGGGTTGCATGCAGTTTGTAATCATATGTTGCTCGCCCCATGTACTAGCACAACACACGTTAATGTTTTGCTGGCCGCGTGTAGGACTACTAGCCAAACACACGTTATGTTGGAAAGCTATAGGCAATTTTGTGATTAATTCTAGTAAACATATCAGGACATAAACAGTTATGAGCCCGGTACACACACCCCCTTCCGTCCTTATGTCCATTAACTCTCAAGGAGGAAAAGAGTGTCGTCTCCTTCGAACAAAAAAGTGTTTGCAGCCAAAGATCTAAATGAACGTCAATAAAATGGCGACTAGTCCCTAAATTCAATTAAAAAAACTAGTAAATGAAAGGTCACTGGGTAGGCCTAAGAATCTACCGCTTCATCTTATGACTCGGGCGCACATGTGATCAGCTTTTCCTACCTCCCGTCGGCGGCGCAGTCGGTTTCCTTGTCTCATGTGGCCTTTAGAACCATGGAGGCACGGTCGACCCTGGCCTTGCCGGAGGGAGGTATATTGCTTTGTTTTTAGGTGTGGGCCGTTTAAGGTTTTTGTCCTACTCCGAAAGACCAGACGCTTCAGGCTTAATCCCGCGAGTGATGAGGACCGGATTACTTTTTGCCTCATGGCAAAAAGCTTTGATATGTCCTTAGGGCATCTCCAGCCGCGCCCCCAGGAAGGCCTCCCCAGGCGATTTTTTCGCGCCGGCGCCGAAAAAACGGCCCAGTCGCGCCCCCAGGAGCCCGATTTTCGCCGGCTTGGGTCGAAAACAGCGCCGGCGGACCCAGCCCGAACCCGGCGCGCTGGGGGGCACCCGGGGGCACCGGGGCGAGCTGTTTTGGCGCGAAAAAGACGCGGGCCAGCCGCATCAGCGACTCGGCGCCTCGTCTTCCCCCAACGGCCTCGGTTCCCGCGGGGAATCAATGGCAAGGCTGCCGCCGGTCAGCCTTGCCATAGATTCCTCACGGGCGGCGCTTCACGGGACGGCGCGCCGACGCCTCCCCTCCCTCGCATGCGCACACACGGGGGCGGCCCGGCTATAAAAGTCGGCGGCCTCCACTCGCCTGTGCCCACACCAGCCCCGCCCCTCGCCGCCGTCCAACCCCTCCCTCTCCCTGCCTCTCCCGAGCGCCGCCGCCCAGCCCCTCCCTCTACCTCTCCCGAGCCCGCCCAGCACGCCGTCGCCATGGCAGAACGCTTCCCCGGCGACGAGGCGGCGGCCAACGGCTTCGGCCGCCGTTCGCTCCGCGAACAGGAGTCCTGACTCCTGTTCCAGGCGAACATCCCGGCGCCGCCCGACATGCGCGCCGGGCCAACGGGGTGGAGACTCAGCGCCGGGGGAGTGCCCATTCCCCCGTTACCCTACGCCGTGGCGAAGCCGAAGTACTTCGCCGAGGAGGTCGAGATCGTGCGCGCGTCCCTCACCGACGCCCAACTCTCCCTCCCCCAGTACGTCGCCGACAACCACGCGGCCTGGGCGGCGTATTTCGAGCGCCGCCAACAGCAGCGATTGGCGTCCACCAACGGCGCGTCGGTGGTCGGCGGCCGGCAGAATAGCGAGGGGCGCCACCTCTGGTGGGGCGTCCCCGACCGCACACTCGAGGGCGTGCTCACGTACCTCGAGGGTGGCAACGACCCGCCGTTGGCGTACCCCCCGACGCAACACCGACGCGTCGGGCCATGGGCGCCAAGGAGGTTCGGGTCCTCCTCCTCCTCTTCCTCCTCCCGATCCTCATCGCACTCCTCCAGCACTCCGGCCCTGCTCGGTGTCAAGGCCGAGCCCGCGGCGGAGTCGCCGCTAGGCCGGCGCACTCGCAGCGTCGACATCGTCATCAACGAGGGCGGCCGGAGCGCCTCCTCCTCGTCGGCTCCTCCGCGGTTCGTCAAGCCGAAGACGGAGCCGGGGCTGGCGCCGGTGAAGACGGAGCCGGGGCTGGTGCCGGTGAAGGCGGAGTTCGACGACGACGACGCGGCCCTAGAATGGGCGCGACAGGACTCCATTGCGGTGGAGAAGGCGCGCCAGGAGAAGGTGAAGGAGCGCCAGCGCGCCGCCCTGCGCCGCTTCGAGGAGCGCCGACGCGGCCGCGATGAAGACGGGGTCGTCGTCCTATGCGACAGCGATGACGACAACGACGACGCGCCGCCGCCAGTCCGCCATGGCGACGCCGGGTCCAGTAGGGGCGACCGCGTCAAGGAGGAGAAGGCCGACGACGACGATGGCGGCGACGACTTTAGCCCCTTTCTTTTTTAGATTAGGTTAATGTACTGAAAATGCGCGAATTTCGCCGAAATTTACCATGTTTAGCCGAAATTTGCCATGTTTAGCCGAAATTTAGCCCTTTTTTTAATACATGCCTGGGGGCGGCCCTGGGGCCCGACGGCTGGGGACCGACTCGCCCCCAGGGCCATTTTTTGCGCCGGCTCACCCCCAAGCGGCGCTTTTAGACGCCCCCTGGGGGGCCAACGGCTGGAGATGCCCTTAACAGAGGGGTGCACTCACTTTGGTTTCACCAATAATGACGGCCATGGCCGTTACGTCCCACGACGTGCTACACCCGCCTCCGGTACATTTATTCTATGAGATGAGTTTTCAAGGTCATAAGCATAGGTCCAATTGCATTGGGTGTTCTGCTATCCGATATTTCTGTTGTGTTGCCACTATCAGATTTAATCCTTGCAATTGACGAGAACAAGGGGATTGACAACCCTCTTGCCTTTGTTGGGTGCAAGCATTTACTTTATATGTGTGCAAGTATCATTTATCGTGTTTGGGTGGTGTCTCCTATTGGTTCAATAAACCTTTATTTTTAGCTGAGTAAAATACTATTTGCTACTATACTACTTCATCCCTTCCTCTCCGGTGAAAACCAACACTACACCAAGTAGCACATCCCAATTTGAAAAAAAACACTAGTAGAAAAAGGGCCTACAGTCCCGGTTGGTGAGGGCCTTTAGTCCCGGTTCATGAACCGGGACTAAAGGGTCGGTACTAATGCCCTGACCCTTTAGTCCCGGTTCAATCCAGAACCGGGACAGATGGGCCTCCACGTGGCCTGTCCGCTGAGCCCAGGCAGGAGGGCCTTTGGTCCCGGTTGGTGGCACCAACCGGGACCAATAGGCATCCACGCGTCAGCATTTCTGTGGCTGGGGTTTTTGTTTTTTTTAAAGGGGGAGGGTTTGGGGGGTTTTGGGGGGTTAATTTAGGTGTTTCATATATTGTGCTATAGCTAGCTACTTAATAGAGAGAAGTGTCCTCTTTTTTGTCCATGCTTGGTCGACGCTACGTACCATACATACGTATAGAGAGGACTAGCTAGACACGCTAGCTAGCTAGTAAGCAAACAGAAGATCGTCATGAACATATATGCATACATAGAGAACTGATATCGACCACCTCTCCTTCTTCGAGAGATTGGTCGAACACCAAGTTCTCGTATATCTATCCGACACTACCGGCTACATATATACAATAATTATCTTTTACAAATATATAATCTCCTAAAATACGGACGCGTGGTCCACATAGTATTCTCCGTCTTCAGCGATCACGTGGTCAAGAAAGAATGCCGCCAATTCCTCTTGAATTGCTCGCATGCGATCTGGTGCTAGGAGTTCATCCCGCATCCGAAACATCTAATTTTAAGAAGGGGGTCAATACATACATACATACATATATATATATATATATATATATGAATGAATGAAACTCAACACAAATGATGGTAATAAAATAAAATTGTGAATATTGTTATTTACGCACTTCATATTGTTTGTCAGAGTAGCCCCGCTCACAGGTCGTGTGGCGGATGGACTCGCAAATGTAGTATCCACAGAAATCATTCCCTTGTTCCTGCCACAACCACTTTACAAGAAATAAAGGTCAATGAAACTGATAATTAGCAAGCATGTTAAATGGTATTGATGAAACTAGCGCTTGAATCACTAGGAGATGCCTGGAATATGCTACTATATAGTACTTACTTTCGGGTGCCTAAATTGCAGCTTCTTTGGTAGTCCCGGAGCTTTTTTGGTGAATTTTCTCCAAGCCCTGCCATACAAAGAAAACAATTACTTGATATCAGAAATGAACAAAGTTGCTGATATGGTGGATAATGATCGATTTAACTTACTTCTCGAGCATTTCAGTCATGTCCGCATACTCCTTGGGATCTTTTCGCTTGGAGTCTAAGACAGTTACTACTCCCTTCTCAAGCTTAATCTCTAGGAGAATACAGTGGTAGTTGCGCACACATGCATAACTCATCAATATTACATTACTATAACCTGGACTAATAAGGAAACCGAATATGCCACAAGACAGTAACACTCACTTGAAGTTGTAAGGAAAGAGTATTATATCTTTGTGTTCATTTATTTCCAACGATCGTAGCAAGTTGGCCTCGGTTTCTTGGGCACGATATTGAACCTCAGTTGCATCTATGAGATACGTGTTAATGAACCCAATATCTCCCACTTGTCTTTTCTTCAATTCGGTGATCTTCAATCTGCATAATATAGTGAGGATAATTATAAATACATGCAAATGAAAGGGCTGAGTTATATAGAGAGACTTAATGACGGAACTAGTACTACTTACAGACAGTAGGAGGTGACCGTTGCTTTATCGATGGCCAATTGATTGAAAAACTGATAGAACTCCTCAAATGGAATAGGCAACAGTTCAATTCCAAGGAGGTCATGCTCCTTTTTAACTCTCACATACAAAGTACTCCTCCCCTCAGACTCTTTGCAGGTTTTCATGTACCAATCATGCAATCTTCGCATCATCGTTGATAAAGAACTTTCATCTTTCACGAGAGGCTTCTCGTACTCGTATCTTTGTATCTGCACCTCCAAGATATCATAATGTACATCGTCGGGCAGGTAATCTGCAGGATTGCCATAATCGGGCACCATCCTCGGATCGACGATGTCGCTAGCAGGCACCTTGAGCGGGGGGCACGATTGCTTCGCTTGTTCGCCGAGCTGGGCAATTTGTTTCCCAGCTCGTCGTTCTTTCATCCTTTGATCACTTTTAGTACTTCCCGACCTCTCCGCTTCGGCAAATGCCTTTCCAATAATGCGCTCATAGTTGCCTTTCGGCGGAGACTTGGGTGGTTTTGTCAGGGCAGCCAGAGTGCGCTTCGCTTTCACCGGATCTACCTTCTCCTCCAGAGGTGGATGTCTCTTTGCTTTCAACCCTTGAAACCAGTCATCCACTTCGGTCTGCGCGATCTTCGCGTTTTCCTCCTCGCTCCTCTCGTACGGTAACTTCTCTGGAGTCTTCAGAGAAGGACCGAATCTGTATCTCCTCCCGCCTTTGGCTGTACTTCTAGACGCCGGCAGAGTAGACGGAGCGGATGTCTTCTTTCCTTGCTTACGAGGCGGAGGAGAAGGACTGCGACACGCCGGAGCAGCCGAAGGGGCGGCGGGTCTCTTCCACCCTTGCTGACGAGGCGGAGAAGGAGGAGGCTGGCTGCTCGGGCGCGCCGGCGCAGGCGGAGAAGGAGGCGGAGTGCCGCCACGCGCCGAAGAAGGAGCCGGCCGAGTGCCCTGATCGTCACTCGCCGGAGGAGGAGGCGGTGGAGGAGGCGGAGTGCCTTGACTCGCCGGAGGAGGAGGAGGAGGCGGAGGCGTCCAGTTCGGAAGGTTGATGAGATCCTTCCGCCATAGGCATGGAGTCTTCAGAGCAGAACCCAGCCGATACTCCCCTTCACCGGTAGGGTGGTCAAGCCGGAGGTCCTCAAATCCCTCCATTATTTCATCGACCATCACCTTAGCATATCCTTCTGGAATCGGCCGGCAGTGAAAAGTTGAGTCGGGTTTAGTAGGATAAACAGAGCCAATAGCCGCCTTGACCTTCAAATTGCTCCATTGCGCCATAAGGTGGCAATTTTCAGCATCCGTGATAGCATCCACGGGATAGCTGGCAGGAGCCGTCAAGGCATGCTCTGGCTGAAGCAGCTCGGTGGAAGCCACGTTGCTTCTCCGCTGAGATGGCGGGGTAGCTTCGGGGGAAGCTTCGGCAGGTCGTTTGCTGCGATCTGCTTCTTGTTCCTCTAGCCCCATTACCCTTTCGTGCAGCGCCTACAGTTGGCTCTGCTCCAGTTTCTTCCTCCTCTCCTGGGTTTTGTAACCCCCTACGTCCGGAAATCCAACCTTCCATGAAACGGAGCCTGGCGTGCCTCGTGTCCGTCTAGGGTGCTCAGGATTGCCGAGGGCCATTGTGAGCTCGTCCTTCTCCCTATCTGGAACGAACGTCCCTTGCTGCGCTGCTTCGATATATTGTTGAAGCCTCTTGACTGGTATGTCCAATTGTTCGTCCGTCCAAATGCACTTCCCTGTTATAGGGTCCAAGGATCCTCCGGCCCCAAAGAACCAAGTCCGGCAACGTTCTGGCCAGTTCATTGTCTCTGGTTCGATCCCTTTATCAAGCAGATCATTCTCAGCCTTGGCCCACTTAGGCCGGGCTACGAGGTAGCCACCTGACCCCGTGCGATGGTGAAGCTTCTTCTTCTCAGCATTTCTCTTGTTTGTCGCCGACATCTTTTTACTCTTTTCCGATGTCTTGTGGGCCACAAATGCGGGCCAGTCATCTCTGATCTTCTCATATTTGCCAATGAATTCTGGTGTCTCATTTTTTTCGACATACCTATTGAGGTCTTTCTTCCAATTCCTGAATAGGTCTGCCATCTTCCTCAGAGCAAAAGACTTGATTAATGGCTCTATAACTGGCTTCTCCGGATCATCCTCCGGCGGTAGGGTGAAATTTGATTTCAGCTCAGTCCAAAATTCTTTTTCTGCATCTCATGGACATAAGACACCTCAGGGTCTTCGTTCTTAGGCTTATACCATTGATGGATGCTGATCGGGATCTTGTCCCTAACCAGAACCCCGCACTGAGCAACAAATGCCTTCTTTGTCCGGTAGGGTTCAATCGGTTGGCCGTCGCGCGCGATTTGTATGATCTCAAACTTTTCATCCGAGCTCAACTTTTTCTTCGGGCCTCGTCTCTGTACCGAAGTTGTGCTCGATCCGGAGGGCTAGAAAAAAGAACAAAGACGAGAGTTAATTAATATGTGTACATACCAAAACAATGAATGCATCAATTAGCTAGTCAGCACAGGCTTAACTAATATATATACCTGGCCGGACTCGGTTTGGTGATCACCGGAGCCGTCCTCACGGTCTACTTCTTCACCCTCTCCTTCTTGCACCGGCATTGGGTCATCGGAGCCATGTAAATCATAGCCATCTGCTTCTTCACCCTCTCCTTCCAGACCATCGTTGTCATTGAGAAACATCAACGAGGAGACGGCATCACTTCCTTGTGCGATTATGTCCCTCAACAACGCTTCTTGTGCTTCGTCTCGGGGGGTGTCCATAGTTTCTACAAATATTTACAACATGGCAATTATTATTCAAACATGACAGATATGGATATATTAGTGGCAAACGTAGAACTAGATAGCTAATCACAATAAGGAATCATATTAGTGGCCTCGACGCTGCTTCTCTAGGGTTTGGGGTGGCCTCGACAACGCTTCAAGGGTTAGGGGGTGGCCTCGAGAACGCTTCAAGCTAGGAGGGGGTAATATCG
>NC_057813.1:75947665-75948907 GCF_018294505.1 Triticum aestivum | reverse complement strand
GGGGTCGGGAGGTTGCCTAGTGTCAAAGGATTCAACAAAACCATGTCTTCATCATTAGGCGAAAGTAACAGGTGCATGATGGTACGAAGCTCTCCAAAGTTATTTTGGAACGGAGTCCCAGATAGGATAATTCGCTTTTTGGTACAAAGTTCAGCAAGAACCTTCCGAATATCGTTATTTGGAAGGCCTTTGCTGAAATTCGTACAAAAAGGCAAATTATCCTATCCGGGACTCCATTCCAGAATAACTTTGGAGGACTTCGTACCATCATGCCATGGTTACTTCCGGCTAATGATGAAGCCATGGATTTCTTCAATACTTTGACACTATAGGAACCCTCTCGACCCCTCGGCGATCCTCGACCCCTTGAACCCTCAACGACCCTGGAACCCTCGACCCCTAGACGATCCTGGAACCCTCGATCCCTCGACCCTAGAAACCTCGACCCGGGATAATATCGACAACGCTTCAAGGGGGTAATACCGACAACGACGAGATACATACACGGGAGAAATTAATGTTATCGGGGAGGGGGTATATCGACCCCCCCACATATTGAAGTTATCGGGAGGGGGTATATGGACCCCCCCCCTCATGTTGAAGTTATCGGGAGGGGTATATCGACGATGACAGAGGAGAAGATCGAAGAAAAAAAAGAAGAAAAAAAGAGGAGAAGAAGAAAGGAATAGAGAAGAAGAAGAAAAAATAGAATATTTTCTATTTTTTCTTCTTCTTCTCCTCTTCTTTTTCTTCTTTTTTCCTCTTCTTATTTATTTCTCCTCTTCTTCCTCTCCTCTTCTTCTCCTTTCTTCCTCTTCTTATTTTCCTTTTTCCTCTCCTTCTTTTTCTTCTTCTTCCTTCTCTCTAGCTAGATATATAAAACTTTTCTAAAAATGTAACTTTTGCATATATAAAACTTTTTTCTTCTTCTTCCTTTCTCCCTTCTCTTCCTTCGTCCTAAATATATAAAAAATTTCTAAAAATGAAACTAACCTAAAATTGATGTACTAAATCAGAGAACAATTGAAAACACCATGCATATTACAATTGAAAAAATACATACATTCATACAAAAAATATATAAAACAAGCATATATATATATGAAAAAAAATGAAAAAGGAGGGCGCCGGCGGCCGGACCAAGCTGCGGCGAGGATGGCGGGGTCGGGGCAGAGGCGCGGATGACGGCGAGGGCGGGCTGGGGCGGCGCGCGTCGGGGCAGGGGCGCGGGCGACGGCGACG
>NC_057813.1:75940931-75946454 GCF_018294505.1 Triticum aestivum | reverse complement strand
CTTTTTGCTTTTAGTTTTAGAAAAATTATAAACTTTCTGTTAGTGCCATTAGTTTTCAAATTTGAAAACATTTTTTTGTTTTCTTTGTTGCTTTATTCATTTTATTTTGTTTCTACTTACAATAAAATACTTATTGTTGCTATTTTTATTTTTTTTCCAGTCTTTTTGTTTTGTTTTCTGCATTAATTATTTTCTTTTGGTTTTTTGCTTTATCTTTTAATTTTTTTTGCTTTTAGGTCAGCAAAATTATAAACTTTCTGTTTGTGCCATTAGTTTTCTTTGAAATTTGTGTGAATCACAAGTTTGTGAGCTCAACAAGGCGTGTAGAGGGACGGGCTTATAAACCGGTGTGAGCGCCCTTCGGTTGGCGAGGTTTTCAAATTCATAGTTTTTAAATGAACTCTGAAAAAGTTGGCATAGCATGTGCATGTACAAAACGGACTATGGTATCATACTCGTCTGTTACAAAGTTGGCATGGTATCATCATATATAATAGTTGCGGGAGAAAGTCTTCACTTTTTCTTCGCTTGTGTCGTTTGCTTATTGCGCCGTAACCATGGATAATCTTCATCATTTATCAGGATGCTTGGGTCAGCCTTGACTTTGAAGGGGGGAATTTCATGAAACTTTTCATACTCTTCAGACATGTCTGTCTTGCCCTCCACTCCCAGGATGTCCCTTTCTCCTGAAAGAACTATGTGGCGCTTTGGCTCATTGTATGATGTATTCGCTTCCTTATCTTTTTTTTTCCTCGGTCTGGTAGACATGTCCTTCACATAGATAACCTGTGCCACATCATTGGCTAGGACGAACGGTTCGTCAGTGTACCCAAGATTTTTTAGATCCACTGTTGTCATTCCGTACTGTGGGTCTACCTGTACCCCGCCTCCTGACAGATTGACCCACTTGCACTTAAACAAAGGGACCTTAAAATCTACTCCGTAGTCAAGTTCCCATATGTCTACTATGTAACCATAATATGTGTCATTTCCATTGTCGGTTGCTGCATCAAAGCGGACACCGCTGTTTTGGTTGGTGCTCTTTTCATCTTGGTCAATCATGTAAAATGTATTCCCATTTATCTCGTATCCTTTCCAAATCATTACAGTCGAAGATGGTCCCCTGGACAACAAGTACAGCTCATCACAAACAGTGCTGTCACCTCTGAGACGTGTTTCCAACCAACTGCTGAAAGTCCTGATGTGTTCACATGTAATCCAGTCGTCGCACTGCTCCGGGTGTATGGAGCGCAGACTATTCTTGTGTTCATCGACATACGGGGTCACCAAGGTAGAGTTCTGTAGAACTGTGTAGTGTGCTTGAGACCAAGAATATCTGTCCCTGCATATTATTGAGTCCCTTCCAAGCGTGCCTTTTCCAGTCAGTCTCCCCTCATACCGCGATTTAGGGAGACCTATCTTCTTAAGGCCAGGAATGAAGTCAACACAAAACCCGATGACATCCTCTGTTTGATGGCCCATGGAGATGCTTCCTTCTGGCCTAGCGCGGTTACAAACATATTTCTTTAGGACTCCCATGAACCTCTCAAAGGGGTACATATTGTGTAGAAATACGGGCCCCAGAATGACAATCTCGTCGACTAGATGAACTAGGACGTGCGTCATGATATTGAAGAAGGATGATGGGAACACCAGCTCGAAACTGACAAGACATTGCGCCACATCACTCCTTAGCGTTGGTACGATTTTTGGATCGATCACCTTCTGAGATATTGCATTGAGGAATGCACATAGCTTCACAATGGCTAATCGGACGTTTTCCGGTAGAAGCCCCCTCAATGCAACCGGAAGCAGTTGCGTCATAATCACGTGGCAGTCATGAGACTTTAGGTTCTAGAACTTTTTCTCTGGCATATTTATATTCGACGAGAAGCCAGTCAGGATCTTCATACTGAGCAGGCATTGAAAGAATATTTCTTTCTCTTCTTTCGTAAGAGCGTAGCTGGCAGGACCTTCATACTGCTTCGGAGGCATGCCCTCTTTTTCGTGCAAGCGTTGCAGGTCCTCTCGTGCCTCAGGTGTATCTTTTGTCTTCCCATACACGCCCAAGAAGCCTAGCAGGTTCACGCAAAGGTTCTTCGTCACGTGCATCACGTCGATCGAAGAGCGGACCTCTAGGTCTTTCCAGTAGGGTAGGTCCCAAAATATAGATTTCTTCTTCCACATGGGTGCGTGATTCTCAGCGTCATTCGGAACAGCTAGTCCGCCGGGACCCTTTCCAAAGATTACGTGTAAATCATTGACCATAGCAAGTATGTGATCACCGGTACGCATGGCGGGCTTCTTTCGGTGATCTGCCTCGCCTTTGAAATGCTTGCCTTTCTTTCGACATTGATGGTTGGTCGGAAGAAATCGACGATGGCCCAGGTACACATTCTTCCTGCAACTTCCCAGGTATATACTATCGGTGTCAAGTAAACAGTGCGTGCATGCGTGGTATCCCTTGTTTGTCTGTCCTGAAAGGTTACTAAGAGCGGGCCAATCGTTGATGGTCACGAACAGCAACGCCTTTAGGTCAAATTCCTCCTTTTTGTGCTCATCCCACGTACGTACACCGTTTCCATTCCACAGCTGTAAAAGTTCTTCAACTAATGGCCTTAGGTACACATCAATGTCGTTGCCGGGTTGCTTAGGACCTTGGATGAGAACTGGCATCATAATGAACTTTCGCTTCATGCACATCTAAGGAGGAAGGTTATACATACATAGAGTCACGGGCCAGGTGCTGTGATTGCTGCTCTGCTCCCCGAAAGGATTAATGCCATCCGCGCTTAAAGCAAACCATACGTTCCTTGGGTCCTTTGCAAACTCATCCCAGTACTTTCTCTCAATTTTTCTCCACTGCGACCCGTCAGCGGGTGCTCTCAACTTCCCGTCTTTCTTACGGTCCTCACTGTGCCATCGCATCAACTTGGTATGCTCTCCGTTTCTGAACAGGCGTTTCAATCGTGGTATTATAGGAGCATACCACATCACCTTCGCAGGAACCCTCTTCCTGGGAGGCTCGTCGTCAACATCACCAGGGTCATCTCGTCTGATCTTATACCGCAATGCACCGCATACCGGGCATGCGTTCAGATCCTTGTAGGCACCGCGGTAGAGGATGCAGTCATTAGGGCATGCATGTATCTTCTCCACCTCCAATCCTAGAGGGCATACGACCTTCTTTGTTGCGTATGTACTGTCGGGCAATTCGTTATCCTTTGGAAGCTTCTTCTTCATTATTTTCAGTAGCTTCTCAAATCCTTTATCAGGCACAACATTCTCTGCCTTCCACTGCAGCAATTCGAGTACGGTACCGAACTTTGTGTTGCCATCTTCGCAATTGGGGTACAACTCCTTTTTGTGATCCTCTAACATGCGATCGAACTTCAGCTTCTCCTTTTGACTTTCGCATTGTGTCCTTGCATCGACAATGACCCGACGGAGATCATCATCATCGGGCACATCGTCTGGTTCCTCTTGATCTTCAGCAGCTTCGTCCGTTGCAGCACCATCGTGCACATCGTCTGGTGCATCTTGATGTTCAGTAGCATCACCGTATTCAGGGGGCACATAGTTGTCATCGTACTCTTCTTCCTCGCCGTCTTCCATCATAACCCCTATTTCTCCGTGCCTTGTCCAAACATTATAGTGTGGCATGAAACCCTTGTAAATCAGGTGGGTGTGAAGGATTTTCCGGTCAGAGTAAGACTTCGTATTCCCACATATAGGGCATGGACAACACATAAAACCATTCTGCTTGTTTGCCTCAGTCACTTCGAGAAAATTATGCACGCCCTTAATGTACTCGGAGGTGTGTCTTGAACCGTACATCCATTGCCGGTTCATCTGCGTGCATTATATATAATTAAGTGTGTCAAAAATTATTACAGAACATCATGAATAGATAATTAAGTGACCAAATTAATAGAAGTTCATCATCACATAAAAACCAAAGCACATACATAGTTCTCATCTAACAACATAAAGCTCTGCAGAGCATCTAAATTAATTAAACCATACATTGAAACTATGTAAAACATTTCAATCCGAAAACAAATGCGATCATAATCGCAACCAATGTAACAACTGATCCAACGGCATAATGATACCAAGCCTCGGTATGAATGGCATATTTTCTAATCTTTCTCATCTTCAAGCGCATTGCATCCATCTTGATCTTGTGATCATCGACGACATCCGCAACATGCAACTCCAATATCATCTTCTCCTCCTCAAGTTTTTTTATTTTTTCCTTCAAAAAATTGTTTTCTTCTTCAACTAAATTTAACCTCTCGACAATAGGGTCGGTTGGAATTTCCGGTTCAACAACCTCCTAGATAAATAAAATCTATGTCACGTTGGTCGGCATAATTTTCATAAACAATAAATGAACCAATAGTTATGAAAAGATAATATATACCACATCCGAATCATAGACAGGACGAGGGCCGACGGGGGCGGATACCAAAACCATCGCACTATATAAGACGCAATAATAAAAGTAAGAAAATAATACAAGTATCTATCTAAACAAACAAGTAATAATATTTTTCCTTTCAGAAAGAAGATAAGAACAAGAGGCTCACCATGGTGGTGCCGACAATGAGATCGGCGCGGGTGATCGACGGCGATGAAGACGGGGACGGGGCGTGACGGACCGCTAAACCTAGATAAATATTGAGGAAAATGGAGTTTGGCGGTCGAGCTTGGAGAGGAGAAACCTTAAGTAGTGTGGCTCGGGCATTCCATCGAACACCTTGTGTGCATAGGAGGTGAGCTAGAGCACCACCAAGCCCTCTCCCCCTCGGCCAGAAAAAACAGAGCAGTGTGCTCTGCTCTTGTGCGAGGGGCTATATATAGGCAGCACCATTAGACCCGGTTGATGGCATAAACCGGGACTAAAGGGAACCCTTTGATCCTGGTTCATGCCACCAACCGGGACCAATAGTGGTGGGCCAGGAGCCAGGACCATTGGTCCCGGTTCGTCCCACCAACCGGGACCAAAAGGTCCGGACGAACCGAGACCAATGGCCCATGTGGCCCGGCCGGCCCCCTGGGCTCACGAACCGGGGCAAATAGCTCCATTGGTCCCGGTTCTGGATTGAACCGGGACTAATGGGCTGAACTGGCCTGGGCCATTGCCCCCTTTTCTACTAGTGAAATGGGATATGAGAACATTAAATCTCTAGGCCCCAGTTTATGAAGAGAAACCTGAGACTTGGCCAAACGCTAATAGCTTGAGACTTTTTCTGAATTGTGGCAACGTCGCCGCGTCGCCTCGCTGCCCAGCCTAAACCAAGAGTCCCATGTTGTTTTACACCAATGATGAGCCAAAAGTCAGCTCGCCGCCATCTAGGACCCTGTCTCGGGGGATCTTCGGATGCTGTTGGCACATGCAACATTATTGTTCAGCGCCGCGGTTCTAGAACCACCGTCCCCTGAACGCACATCCGCAGTCACCAGCTCAAATCTGCTATAGCTGGCCATCAGCATCGCCTTAAACTCCCAGGTGGACAG
>NC_057813.1:75900583-75940625 GCF_018294505.1 Triticum aestivum | reverse complement strand
GGGTTGGAGATGTACTTCTGAGTCAGTCGTCACGATAGGAAAGGATGAGTCGTCAGCAAAAGCTACAACAGAAGAAACTGCATGGGCCTAATAGAGGGGCTTGGCAAAAAAAGTGATGGCAAAAATAAAATAAAATAACATATACATTCAAACTGTTTCTTCCTATATTTGAAAAGAGCAAAAGAAATTATAGTCACTCAAGCAAACATAAGACTTTCTTGGCCCATAAACTTCCACTACCTTTTATGTGTTTCACATACTTCCTTTTATTCCCATACGAAATCATGAGGAATATACATAAGCAAACAGCAAAACCATCAAACAACAGCACCCTTTGATAGTTACAAATACACAACTTTTAAACTTCTCAGGTCCACACTCAGCTCAGTGCTCTCCCGTCACTACTTGGAGATTGGAGCAGCTTTATTAGTTCAGGAAGAAAGCACACAAAAATAAAACCAGGAACATAATCATATATGATCTCTCTCAACTGATTTAGTTGTAGGCGTCTGGGTTGGCGATGAGGTAGGCCTCGGCGGCCTTGAAGATGGCCGTGACAGAATCCTTGGCCTTGGTAATCTCATCATTCACCTCTATGCCTGGTAGCAGCTTGTATGTTGATTCCACCTTCACCACGCTCCCGCCATTGGCTGCCGGCTCCACCTTGATGTGCGACGTGGCCGTCTCGATCGCCGTGCCGATGCCACCACCCTCGATGAGGGTCGATTTGCACTCACACTTGTCCGCATCAATGAACTCGAGCCTCTCCTTCATGAGGTTGAAGGGCATGGCTACAAGATCAACTGTGTTTTATGCTTTGACCATGTGTATCAGGTTGCATGCGACATGAATTATATGTGATGCATACCTGAGGTGAAGTTGAACTGCCTGACACTGCCGATGCCGCCTTCTCCCTCAACAGGGTGGGCGCTGGCAACGATCTGCGGCACGAGCTTGGGGGCCAGGGTGTGCCAGTCCATGACGCCGGCATGGAAGAGGCGCGGTGCAGCGACCGGCGACTTGATCTCGTGGGTCCAGCTGTTGGTGGAGGCCATTGCTGTGATGATCAAGCTAGTACAGCCGGTGCAAATGATGTGAGCTGTGAGTGTTCTGTGAGTGTTGTAATGGCGCACTGCTGCTTCGTTGCCTGGAGAACAGAAGTGAGCGCTATAAATAGGGGACCGAAAGCGGGGTTGGTGAAGCTTGGCCGGATGGGTCTGGTGAGTGGAGACTGGTGAAGCCAGGGATCGAGCTTTTCCAAAATGGATGGCACCGTCGGTTATCATTGATGGGTCTGAAAGCTTGTGCTTTTGTCAATCTCTAGTTAAAGTTGAGGAATGTGTTCTCTATCCAATTGGCACCACAGTCCGCGTGGGGAAATTGTTCTAGTGCTAATTAGGGAGTAGGTGATTAGCCACCTGCGTTACTAATTAGGAAATGCATGCTATCATGGAGTTGTACGGTTGCACGTAAATCAGCTTGATGAGATGTTGGGTTGCATGCAGTTTGTAATCATATGTAGCTCGCGTCATGCACTAGCGTAACACGCGTTAATATATTGCTGGCCGCATGTAGGAGTACTAGCAAAACACACGTTATGTTGGAAAGTTAGGGAGTTTTGTGATTTAATTCTAGTAAATAAATAATGACATAAACAATTATTAGCATGCATAACTCTAGCATAGTAAACGAACCAAAAATCATCGTCGCACATGTAGCAGCAAACATATTCAAATGGTAGATCGAAATACGTCGCATGTACTGGTCGTTTGTAGATGAAAAAGCCATAGTTGATGCAGGGGCAATGTTGTTGATGACAATGTTGGTGAAGAATGGTCGAAGCAGATGTTGGTGACGACGGTGCGCAACTGTTGGAACCGCCAGTCCCTCGCCTCGCTCCTCCTCGCCCTCGCTGACGCCGTCGCCGGAGCTCACCAGAGAGAAGAGGAAGAAGTTCAGAGAGATTCAGAGAAAATGGTGGACACATGAGTTTTTCCGGCGCTCGAACGCCTCTTTCCTTTCCTCGAGCACGAACTCGACTTGTCACCTGTTACAACGGTCACCGCACGGCTTTATAGCCCCGAGCCGGCGCACCGGGCACGCACCCAACGCCTCCACTCGCCCACGATCTTGCCCCGCTCCGCACGCTCTGCCCGCGTCCCGCGCCGCGCCCGAACGCGCGCTTCTCACGGTGAGCACCAGTTGAGCAGGCCCGATCGTGCCGTGCAGCTCGCCAACAGACACACACACCCACGCACGCCTACGGTGTACACTTGCACGGTCACCCCGTGCACCACACGCACGCACGCACTCACTACTCGCCACGGACCCGAGCGCCCGACCCGGCCAGCCCGCGCCCATACACGCACTGGTCGCGTCCGGTGCGTCGCCGCGGCTTATTAGCCCAACACTCGCGCCCTAAGCCGCGGCTCAGAGCAGCCCGGCATCCTCGACGTCGTCCACCAGCAGAGCTCGCTCCTCCGCCGGCGCCTTCTTGAGCTGCGGACACTCGCGTTTGAAATGCCCGCGTTCACCGCACTTGTAGCACCTGTCTCGTCTGTTGCCGCCGAAGCCCGACGCCTCGCTGCGCGCCCCGTCGTCGTCGTCCTCTCCGCGCGCACCGCCTCGACGCCGCTCGCGCGCCCGCCACTGAGCTGTGCTGAACATGAGCTGCTCGCCGTCCGCCCGCTCGCCACCTGCCTGCCCGCGTCGCCGGAGCCGCTCGTCGAACGCCTTCAGGCGCCCCAATGCTTCCTCGAACGGCATCGTCGACACGTCGCAAAACTGCTCGATCCCGGCCACCGCCGCGTACAGGCGGTCCGGCATGGAGTCGAGCAGCTTCTTCACAAGCGCGGCGTCCTCCAGCGTTGCGCCGAGCGCCGCGTAGCGCGGCGCCATCCCACCGAGCTTGTCGGCGAACTCGTCCAGCGTGTCGCCGCTCGCCATGCGCAGGAGCTCGAACTCCCCGCGCAAAGTGCCCAGCCGCGCCGCCCGCACGCGGTCCGCGCCGACGAACCGCACCTTCAGAGCAGCCCACACCTCCGCGGCAGTCTTCTTCGCCGCCACCTGCAGCAGCAGGTCCTCTGCGAGTGTGCCCAGCAGATACGCCCGCGCCGGCTTGTCCTTTTTCGCGATCACGGCCGCCGCCGCGTCCTCCGGCACCACCACGGCCTCCCACAGCCCGGCCGCATCAAGGTTCGCCTCCACCTTGATCGACCACGCCGTGTAGTTGTCGCCGGTGAGAAGTGGCACCGACTGCGGCAGCGATCCGATCGCTCCGCCGGCGTACGGGACGATGGACATCGCCGGCGCGCCCTGACCAGAACGTGGCTCTGATGCCAACTGTTGGAACCGCCAGTCCCTCGCCTCGCTCCTCCTCGCCCTCGCTGACGCCGTCGCCGGAGTTCACCAGAGAGAAGAGGAAGAAGTTTAGAGAGATTCAGAGAAAATGGTGGACACAGGAGTTTTTCCGGCGCTCGAACGCCTCTTTCCTTTCCTCGAGCACGAACTCGACTTGTCACCTGTTACAACGGTCACTGCACGGCTTTATAGCCCCAAGCCGGCGCACCGGGCACGCACCCAACGCCTCCACTCACCCACGATCTTGCCCCGCTCCGCACGCTCTGCCCGCGTCCCGCGCCGCGCCCGAATGCACGCTTCTCACGGTGAGCACCAGCTGAGCAGGCCCGATCGTGCCGTGCAGCTCGCCAACAGACACACACACCCACGCACGCCTACGGTGTACACTTGCACGGTCACCCCGTGCACCACACGCACGCACGCACTCACTACTCGCCACGGACCCGAGCGCCCGACCCGGCCAGCCCGCGCCCATACACGCACTGGTCGCGTCCGGTGCGTCGCCGCGGCTTATTAGCCCAACAGCAACAGTGCCAGACCTTGGAGGTAGACGACATGTGCTGAAAATTCCAAGAAGTCGCGTGAAGCACTTCCCAAAATCACAAGGGCGGCAGGTTCAAGATCAAGATCACAAGGGCGGGAGGTTCCAGAGACCGACTCTCCCGCTCACAGGTGCACGTCGACGTAGACTACGATGGCAGCCCAAACTTCCAAAATCGATTCTTTGTGTGTATTTGACGGTGGCCAATAAGATAAATACATAGGAGAATGCACGTGCTCATGTGGTGATCATGATCCAGATCCAAATCGACTGTTGAACATATGAGCAAATTAGTACGAGTTTTAATCTGAATAAACAGAAGATAAATCATGACAGCACTAGTCAAGATTAAACTAATCATGCGAACTAGCATAGTAGATGAACAGATCACATATAGGGCACATACTAGACACATGAATTCTACTACGATCTCGAACAGGAAGGATAGAATCACATACGGTGGAGCAGGAGCAGCACCGCCGGCGCTGATGTTTTCGGCCATGTCCTTGAGGACGAGGTTGCCGAGGTCGGGGAAGAAGTCGTCCTTGGCGAAGTCGTTGCTGCCAGCAGTCACGCGAGTGCGCTCCCGAGAAACCTAATCGCCCCTCTCCCATACAGGATCATGAGTGGCGGGGTTCCGGAGGCCTGCTGTCCCTTCTCGCGATGCATGCCGGAAGGAGGGATAAAAGACTTGCATGGCGGGGCAATGATCTGGAACGGTGGTGCGAAACCATATGAAGCGGCGGCGGCTAGGGTAGACGTCTACCTAACTATATAGTGTGGGCCGAGTAGGTCGTGGGAGTAAATCCCACGTCCGAGTCGTCGCGATCCAAAAGAATCGGAAATGCTTCACTAATTAACGCGTGCATTAATTATTAATTAATGACTCATTAATTTTTCCCGAGCAGCAAAAATATAGACAACATGCATAACTCTGTCCTCGGCTCAGCTCAATCCCGCAACCCATGGCGCGTCCTAACGAGGTGTGGCGTGGCGAGGAGGAGGAGCGCGCATGTAGGTCTCCTCTTCTCATGCTCATACAACTGGTAGAAGAGCTCACCTTATAAACAGATGCAAGTCTCACTCAACTTCTGTGGTATGACTAAACTTTGGTCTCACTCACTCCACTCACATGTGTGCATGAATGGGCCAAGAGAATTTATGAATTTTAGTTGGGCTTTGGACCAAAGGCCTACTAGCAAAATTCCAACAATCCCCCGCAAAGTCTCATTGGCACATCTCATCATTTAGTTGCAAAACATTGTTAATATACCGGTGCTTAGTGGAGACTGTGAAGTTGAACTTCCACTTAGAATTTATGCTACACTAGACCACAACTTGAATAGTGGACTATGCCTTGAACTACAAGTTTTCTCGGAGACTAGTTTCATAGAAATTCTTGACCGATACTGGGTTGCCGCAAGGCTTCCCCGCGGGTGGAGCGTATACGTCATACTCCAGGGCCTTTCACGAATTTATTAGAGAACACCCAATTCTCACAGACTGCAACGTTAACAGTCAAATTCATATAGGTGTGTTACTCAGGAGATGCTCTGCAGGACAACATCTCTACTTACTCAAATAAGCCACTTGGAACACATTAAGATAAATATCAACCTTCCATGCAGATCAAGAGAGTATTGCATCTTCATGGAGTGGGATAGTTAAAATAGGGATACTCTTCTCTTAGCTTACCAACAGCTTCTCTCCCACTTCTACTTCACGGGATCTTCGATCACATAGAGTGGGTTACCACTATGGACAACTCATGCGGTGGGTCTCAAACCCATCTCCATCGATGCATTATCTATCACATTACGTGATAGACCCTTTGTGAAGGGATCTGCCAAGTTTTTCGACGTTTGGATATAATCCAACGTAATAACTCTGGAGTTCCTCAGTTTTCTCACAGATTTTAGTCTCCTCTTCACATGCCTTGAGGACTTCATATTGTCCTTAGGACTGTTTATCTTGACGATCACAGTTTGATTATCAAAGTTTATCAGGATAGGGGGTATTGGTTTTTCAACCATAGGTAAGTCCATCAATAGCTCACGAAACCACTCTGCTTCAACAGTGGCAGTATCTAATGTTGTGAGTTTTGCTTTCATAGTTGACCTTGTTAAGATGGTCCGCTTGCAAGACTTCCAGGAAACAATGCCACCACCAAGTGTAAAAACATAACCACTTGTGGCCTTAATCTCATCAGCATCAGATATCCAGTTCGAGTCAGTATTAACCCTCCAGTACCCTTGGGTACCCGGTGTAGTGAATCCCATAGCTCGCAGTGCCTTTCAAGTAGCGCATAACTCTCTCAAGCACACGCCAATGACCATTTCCCAGTTTTGACACAAACCGACTTAGCTTGCTCATAGCAAAAGAGATGTCAGGCCTCATGGCACTCGCCAAATACATAAGCGAGCCAATAATCTGAGAATACCTCAGTTGATCTCTAGCAATCCGTCAATTCTTTCGAAGAGACACACTAGCATCATATGAAGTTGGAGAAGGCGTGCAGCCGCTATACCCAAAACGACTCAAGATCTTTTCCACATAGTGAGATTGAAGCAGCGTGATCCCACCATTCTCATCTCTTAACAGCTTGATGTTTAAGATAACATCAGCTACTCCTAGATCCTTCATCTCAAAGCAACGAGATAAGAAATCCTTAACCTCCTTGATTAAATCAAGTTTGCTTCCAAATATCAGTATGTCGTCGACATACAGACAAAGGATAAATCCTTCGCCCCCACCATGGCGATAGTACACACACTTGTCACCATCGTTTACTACAAAGCCGATAGCAGTTAATGTTCTTTCGAACTTCTCATGCCACTCTTTAGGAGCTTGTTTAAGGCCATATAAAGACTTTAATAACTTGCACACCTTTCCTCCTGACCAGGTACTACAAAAACATCTGGATGATCCATGTAAATTTCCTCCTTCAACTCTCCATTGAGGAAAGCCGTCTTAACGTCCATTTGATGAATGAGAAGACCATGTGAGGCAGCCAGTGGTAGTAGCACCCAAATTGTGGTCAGTCTAGCCACGGGTGAGTAAGTATCAAACAAGTCTTCACCTTCTTTCTGGGTATAACCCTTAGCCACAAGTCGTGCCTTGTATTTTTCAATTGTACCATCAGGTCTAAGCTTCTTCTTGACCCACTTACATCCTACAGGTTTACACCCATAAGGACGGTCAATGATCTTCTAGGTTCCGTTAGCTAAGATGGAATCCATCTCGCTACGAATAGCTTCCTTCCAGTAGTCAGCATCAGGAGATGCATAGGCTTCTGAAATAGTCCTGGGTGTGTCATCCACAAGGTACACAATGAAATCATCACCAAAAGACTTTGCAGTCCTCTGTATCTTACTCCTCACAGGAGTTCCATTGTCACCCTCAACAGGATTCTCAACGTGTTCCATCGCAATGGTGGGTTCAGGAATTACAGTGAATTTCTCACTAGATGGAGTAGGTATCTCCTGATTTGATGAACTCGACATATCCTTCATAGGAAATATGTCCTCAAAGAAAGTTGCATCATTAGACTCCATAATCATACCAACATGCATGTAGGATACCTCAGATTTTCTTATCAAAAATCTATAGCCAATGCTATTAAAAGCATAGCCCAGAAGAACACAATCCACAGTTTTTGGTCCAAGCTTGCGCTTCTTGGGAATTGGTATATTGACTTACGCCAAAAAACCAAGAACGTAGATAAGAGAGTTTCAACCTTTTCCTTTCCCATTCCTCAAATAGAGTCATGGTCTTATGCTTTGTGGGAACTCGGTTTAGGACATGACATGCAGTCATTAGCGCCTCCCCCCACCATTCCTTGGAAAGACCCGATGTTTCTAACATGGCGTTAACCAAATCAGTTAGAGTTCGGTTCTTTCTTTCGGCCACCCCATTAGACTGAGGTGAGTAGGAAGGCGTCCTCTCATGGATTATACCATGTTCCGCACAAAACAAATCAAATTCATTGAAAAATACTCTCCACCATGATCGGACCTTAGCCGTATAATTTTCCGGTCAAGTTGGTTCTCCGCTTCAGCTCTATAGTTTTGAAAAAAAAAGCCTCATCTTTTGATTTCAGAAGATACATATAACAATATCTAGTGGAGTCGTCAATCAACGTCATGAAATATCTCTTTCCACCTTTTGTCAACACACCATTCATCTCACAAAGATCAGATGTATAAGCTCTAGTGGCACCAAGTTTCTTGCCTCTGCAGTCTTATGGGACTTGCGAGGTTGCTTAGCTTGCACACATACTTGACACTTGAAGCCTTTGATAGTAGGGATTTTCGGAATTAAATTCAAATTGGATAGCCGCGTCATGCAACCAAAGTTAATATGACAAAGTCGTGAATGCCAAATATCAGACTCATTATTGTGGCAAACATTATTAATAACTTTATGCAAATATCGGACAAAGATAGGCGGAACAAGCCTCCGCACTCATAGCCTTTTCCAACAAATTGTCCACACTTGGAAATTACAACTTTATTGGACTCGAAAACCAACTTAAAACCATCTCGACATAAACGGGAACCGCTGACGAGATTCTTATTGATGGACGACACATGATGAATGTTCTTCAGACGCACAGTCTTCCCCGAAGTAAACTCCAGATCGACCGTACCGACACCTCGAACGATGGCATGTGACCCGTTCCCCATCAGCACGGGAGAAGTCCCTGTGACCTGGTAAGAAGAAAACATGGAGGCGTCAGCACAAACATGTACATTGGCACCGGTGTCAATTAACCAATCAGGAGATTGAAATACTGAAAGGATGGTAGGAAGAATACCATATCCAGATTCCTTCATATCAGTATCACCGATGACAACATTAGCGGACTTGCCGCTCTTCTCATGTTCGCGCTCCTCAAAGCGGTTAGGACAGTTATTAGGATCACCGCAGACATGGCAAAGTCCCTTCCCCTTCTTGTGAGAATTCTTCTTGAAGTTGGTAGAATGTGACGGCTTGTTCTTTGTATCAAACTTGCCTTTGCCCTGAGTTTTGTTCTTGTTGTTTTTGAACTTGTAGGCTGGAAGTTCTTCTATACCATGTGGGCACTAGAAGCTCCCTCAGCAACTCGAGCACGTGTGTCTTTTGCTCTCGCCTTCTCTTCAACATCAAGAGTACCAATGAGATCCGCAACGGAAAACTCCTGTCTCTTGTGTTTTAGGGAAGTAGCAAAATTGTTCCACGAAGGTGAAAGCTTGGCAATGATGCCCCCGACAACAAATTTGTCCTGCAACACACACTTAAAGTACTCAAGTTCCTTGGCGAGTGATTGTATCTCATGAGCCTGCTGTACAACAGAGCGCTCATCAGTTATTTCGTAGTCATAGAATTGCTCCATGACATACAACTCGCTGCCGGCGTCCGAGGCACCAAACTTGCCTCGAGCGCAGCCCACATGTCCTTGTCGTTATCAAATGACATATACAAATCCACAATGGAATCATCAAGGACACTCAGAAGAGCGCCTTTAAAGAGAGTACGGTCTTCTCAAAAGCTTCCAACTGTGTTGGATTAAGAACGCCCTCAGGCTTGCCCTTAGTGGCATCATAGCAGCACATGGTCTGAAACCAGTAAACTGCTCTTGTGCGCCACCTCTTATATTGCACCCCCTTAAAGGCAAGAGGCATCAAATGCACAGCAAAACCACTCGGAGTAAATTGCCTATAATCATGTTTTTTGCATTATTGAACATATGGGCAAATTACTACGAGTTTTGATCTGAATAAACAGAAGATAAATCATGACATCACTAGCAAAGATTAAACTAATCATGTGAACTAGCATAGTAGATGAACATATCACATCTAGGGCACTTACTAGACACATGAATTCTACTATGATCTCGAACAGGAAGGATAGAATCACATACGGTGGAGCAAGAGCAGCACCGCCGGCGTTGACGTTTTCGGCCATGTCGTTGAGGACGAGGTTGCCGAGGTAGGGGAAGAAGTCGTCGTTGGCGAAGTTGTCGCTGCCAGCAGTCGCGCGAGTGCGCTCCCCAAAAACCTGATCACCCCTCTCCCGTATAGGATCACGAGTGGCGGGGTTCCGAAGGCCTGATGTCCCTTCTCGTGGTGCACGCCGGAAGGAGGGATGGAGAAGACTTGCATGGTGGCGCAATGATCTGGAACGATGCTGCGAAACCGTACGAAGCGGCGGCGGCTAGGGTAGACATCTGCCTGACTATATAGTGCGGGTCGGGTAAGTCGTGGGAGTAAATCCCACGTCCGAGTCGTCGCGATCCAAAAGAATCGAAACGGTTCAGTAATTAATGCGTCCGTTAATTATTAAGTAATGACTCATTATTTTTTCCAAGCAGCAAAAATATAGACAACGTGCATAACTCTGTCCTCGGCTCGGCTCAATCCCGCAACCCGCGCCACGTCGTGATGAGACGTGGCGAACGAGGAAGAGGAGTGCGCGTGTAGGTCTCCTCTTCTCATGCTCATACAAGTGGTAGAAGAGCTCACCTTATAAAAAGGTGCAAGTCTCACTCAACTTCCGTGGTGGAACTAAACATTGGTCTCACTCACTCCACTCATATGTGTGCATGAATGGGCCAAGTGAATTTCAAAATTTTAGTTGGGCTTTGGGCCAAAGGCCTACTAGCAAAATTCCAACATCGCTCAAGAAACCAAAAAAATGGCAAAAGGAAGTTGTGCTCCTGCAAAGTCATGGACCGAATTTCCGTAGACCATTTATGTGGCATGTCCGCACCCGACAAGGCGATCATGCACATGTGGTGTTCTCTTTTTCTCTGTCATACCCATCACTTAGTGGAGTGGAGAGACTCCACTCTATAACTTGGCCTCACACCACCTTCATTTATGGGATGCGACTATAGATTGCACCTCTACTCTTGTCATTTATTCATGGACCTTTAAGATCTATTTGGATTTCTCTGCTGCACCCATCCCAAACATTCTACTCCCTCCATTCCTAAATATATAAGACCTTTTACAGAATCCAATACGAATTACATACCGAGCAAAATAAATGAATCTACACTCTAATATACGTCTATATACATCCGTATTAAAATCTCTAAAATGGCTTATATTTAGAAACAGAGGGAGTACCAAAGATTGGACAAGACCGGAAAAAGAGAAAATAAATATATTTTTTAGGGTTGAGAAATATTATTTTACGGTTGAGAGACATATTCTGGCTTTGTTGAAATATTGGCGATATGCTACTCGGAGCCTGTCTAAGAGCAACGCCAAAAGTTTCCCTAAAAATCTTCACGTAAAACTGGTTTTACATGATCACTGTAAATTTTAGGTGAAGTTTCTTGAAAGCAACTTTTGTTAGATACCATAAACTTCTTCCCCTAAATTTTATTTATTTGTTAGTAAACAATCATAGCTAATGGCCTAGGGCCTGCAAGTCAGTGATACGCGTGATGGTGGCCAGCAAGATGCGGGGCGGGGCAGCGGCACGACGGCGACCCAACGTGGTTGCGTGGTGGCCCGGCGTGGCAACCGGCAAGGACCGGCAAGGCGCGACACAATGTGAAATCAGTCCAGAGCTGTGGAAGCGATGGCGCGGCGACGGTGGAGCGGCGGAGCGGCGACGTGCGCGGTGAAGTTTCAGGCGGGTACTTTGCCGCCAAAACTTTGGGGAAGTTGTCATATTCTCATAATCCAAAGGGAACTTGGGGCAAAGTTTACATGATCATCTAAATTTGTTCTAGGTTTATGGGACCTATGGCAGAGTTTTTTTTCCCAAATTTCCTCTAAACAGTATATATTTTATAGATAGAAGATCTGTTGGAGTTGCTCTTCCTTAAAAATCTTCACCTAAAAATGGTTTTATCGTTTTAAGGGATCACTGTAATTTTTGGGGACGTTTTCTAAGAGCAACTTTTCTTAGATCCCGTCAAGTTCTTCCCCTAAAATTTCTTTATTTCTTATTAAAAAATCATACCTAATGGCCTAGGGCCTGCAAGTCAGTGATATGTGTGATGGTGGCCAGCAAGATGCGGGACGAGACGGCGGCACGACGGCGACCCGATGTTGCAGCGACGTGATGAGGGCCGACGAGGCGCGACACAATGCGACGGGAGTTCGAAGCTTTGGCAACGACGGCGCGGCGACAGTGGAGCGGGGAAGCGGCAGCATGGGCTGTGAAGTTTCAGGATCTCATGGAAGTTTTCAATTTCCCAAAATTCAAAGGGAACTTGGGGCCAAGTTTACATGATCCTCTAAAATTTATCTGGGTCTATAGGATCTGTTAGAGACGTTTTTTTAAAAAAAAATCCTCTAAACAGTATATTTTTTCAGATAGAAGATCGTTGGAACTGCTAACATCTCAAATAGCTCCCTTAAGAAACTTCCGATATAACTAGCTTTACGGGATGGCCCTAAAATTTAGGGGAAGTTGCCTGAGATCTTCTTCGTAAACTTCTTTAAAAAATATATTTTGTTTTATTTTCAATTAAACAAAAAAGATAATGGTCTTTAAAAAATATATTTTGTTTTATTTTCAATTAAACAAAAAATATAATGGTCTAGGACCCTCCCATCAGTGACACGTGTAATGCCCGACGAGGGGCGGCGTAGTGACCGTCGGCGCAAGGCGGCGTGGGCGCGACCACCGACGAGAGGCAGTGTGGGCGTGGCAGTGGGGGGTGACGGCGTTCTAGCGAGGTTTCAACTGGGCCCCAACGTTCCGGCAAGGGATGATAGGACCTAGTTTACAAGATCCCCTAAGAGCAACTCTAGCAGACCCCGCAAAAATCCCCTGACCCGTAAAATAATCGCCAAAATGCGGGCTGGTGGTGAAAACCCCGCCCGAACAGACACCGCAAATGCGGCTGGCCCGTAAAAAAAATTGTGGGCCGCGGCAAAAGTTCGGCCCCAACCCGCGTATATGCGGGCCCCCCTCCCCCCGGCCCGTCGGTGCCCTGCATATAGCGGGAGCGGTTGGTGGGGGGGGAGGACATTTCAGCCCGCGCTTTTCCCCCACCAACCACGTCCCATCTCCCCCTCGCCCCGCCGCCCCGCCGCCGCCCAAGATTCCGGTGAAAGTGGCCGGCGAGAGCATGCGAGAAGGCCTCCAGACGCACAAGGTAGCCCTCCGTCCCCTCTCCCCCACTCCTCCTACGTCGACGGGCCGGGACCTTGCGCATCTGCGGCGTTTTCATCGTGGGCGACCGAATTTGGCTTTCCGGCCGCCGCCGGCTGCGCCAAGCTATGGAATTGTCGGGAAGCACCTCGCGCAACCCCGGCAAAGGCTCATCGGCGCATGCAGGTGCGGGTTTGTCCGCTCGCCGCCGCCGCCGGTTTGCCAGCAAGGATTCGGTCGGCCGGACGCGTGGCTTACCGATGCCGCTCATATAGTGCGACGACCGCCCGCGGACAGTGCTGTGGTTGACTTCGGGCACGCCGAAGCACCCCGGATGGGTGTTATTCAAATGTGAAAACGACGGGGTACGTGCTGTTTTCCATTCTGCTCATTTGGATAGCTCATTATGTTTGCTCATTTGGAACATCATCATGTGTGTAGGAAAATGGATGCTCATTTTGGTTTTGGAAAGGCGAATACATTGATCTATTGGTAGAAAGAAAATCGATAAACGTTCATGCACTCCTTAATGCAATCAAAGGCAATGAACCGCATGCATGCACAACTAGAGGGGAAGCAACGGCTACATCTTTGCCAAAGAAGAACAATGAAGAAGTAAAGATCAAGAATCCGCGGATCAACAATGAGTGCATGGAAAAGATATTGCTTCAACTCGTGGGACCAGTTATGGAAGTTGGAAATCTTCTAAAATGCATACTTGTGGTTCTTGTTTTCTTTGGGTTTGCTTTTGTAGCAAAAATTTGGTGATGTCCTATGTATCCAATGTGGTTGAAAATGCAAAGAAATGCAAATTGAGTGCAAATTTACATTTTCCGGGTTGGGGGGAGGACGGTCGCACAGGCAGACCCCGCAAAGCGACCCGTAAAACAGGATGCAGGTCAGCTTTGCTGGGTCTGCCTCTGCGGCTTTTCACTGCGGACTACAAAACAGATTTTCCGCGAACTCGACAAGTCTACGGTACCATGACCCTTACGCCGCCAACTCCTATTTGGTGCCTCAGCATCGGTTAGATCCTAACCCACAAACTGGCGCACACACCCTCCCCTTCTTGGGCTCGACCCTTTTAGAGCAACTCTAGCAGACCCCGCAAAACACGCAAACCCGCAAAATTCCGGCGAGTATGCGGGCTCGGACCATTTTTCCGGCCAGAACAGAGCCCTCATACTCGCCCGGCCCACAAAAAATTTTCCGCGGCCCGCAAACCACATGCCCCGACCGCTATAACTGTGGTTCCGCGACTCGTTTGCGGGTTAAAACCCTATCCATCACTGCCGCCGAGCCACGCGATTCCCCTTCCCCCTCTCCACATTTCTCGCCGCCGGCGACCACCCGCCCCGCCTCCAGCTGCCATGTGGGGCCGAATGTGGAGCTTAGGACGCGGCTCCGGCAGCAGATCCGATGGCGGAAGGGACCCGAAGCGCGAGCGGCGCGTCCGGTCTGACGGTGTGCGGAAGCGCGAGCCCCGAAGTGGACCAACCACGGCCTGTCGCCGCCGCCGAGCTTCCGGCGGAGCGAGACGGCGAAGTACGACCGCCGGCGCGTGTCCTTCTCCTCCGCGAGATCCTTGTACGCCGGGAGCTCCTCCTCCTCCGGCCGGGCATTCTCCCCGTGAAGAGGGAGTGGTCGGAGGACGAGGAGGAGCTGGAGGAGCCGGACGCATTCGCCTTCGTCCCCGTGAAGGAGGAGCCCGAGGAGCCCGCTCTGCTCGGCCGCCGCGGAGTCATCGGGCCGGAAGACTACGAAGTGTACACTTGGTTATGAACCGCTAGAGTAGGGTGTGGTTTGGTTTTAGTCCCGAAGAAGGTTTCCTAGCCATGTTCTTAGTCTAGTGCGGATTAATCAAGTTGTAATACTTCACAGTACTGCTTCTAAATACTATTCTTGAAATAAATTTGGTCTACATGGGAGACGCTAAAACATATATTTGCTTTTTACAAGCAAAACTTTTGAAGCTTAGGAAGGTTAACTGAATTCTTAAATTTCTATTTAAGTTTTTTCGGAGTCTGGACAAGATTCAAAACAATTACATTGCTTGTTAGAAGTTCCAGAAAAATTTCAGCGAGTGCTGAATTATTTTGGCCGAAATTCAGTGAGGCTGAAATATTTTGGTCGAAAGGCAAATATTGCAGTGAGTGCTAAAATGAATGAAATTCATTTATTTCATCAAAATCTCACCGAAGCGAAAATCATGGTGTTGTTTCATCTTGAGCAGCACCAGACATGATTCAGTATTATCAACAAAATTTGGTCTCACATATACGAGGAAAAAAGGTATGAGCATGAGCAAGCAAGATTTGATGGGTAATAAAATAGCTTCACAAGAGAGAGTAAAATACTTCACGTGTGAACACTCAATCCTAGTTAACTTTAGAACCAGTTTTCGTCCTAAAAGGGGTCCAGTGATTTACGTATAACCAATAATAAAAGTGGTCCAGTTCTTTTGGCTGATTTTCAAAGAGCGGGAACTATATCTTTTTGACGATCGTGATTCTCAGGAGACCTACGTGTTGTTACACAACTTACCTTAGTTATTTTACACCATAACTTACCTTTGCTAAACTCTCCACGCCGCCCCCTAACATTCAACCAGGTGGGTCCCCTCCCTTGATTTCCTCCAACCGAAGAAATCTATACGTGGATATATCCCTGGGTTGTTACTATCCCTATAAATAGGGATACTTTGAAACCTCGTAGATCATAGTTCGTCCTTCTGCGCCACCCAAACCAGCAAGACCGAAGGACGGAGACCCAGGAATCCAGCAAGACCGAACGACGGAGCCAAACATGAATCCTCTGGTAACTCCCCATGATCTCCTGCTGCAACCACTGCTATTTTTCGTGCCACGATCTTCCTCCCATGATCTCGTGTTGCAACCCCACTCGTTGTTTGCATATTCATGTAACTCAACATGTTTTTAAACAAATTAAGTTGGGGGGCGTTAGGGGAGGGCGCTAGGATTTGTTTCCTACCAGATTGGTAGTTCATTGATTAGTTCCAGGCTAAATCTTAGCGTCTAGTCTTGTTGATGCCAATTAGTGCAGCGGGCGCTTGCCTTCTTTTTCCTCCCGCACGAGTTATGGAAGGCATCGATGGCCCATGTTTTAATTCCATACTACTGGCCATGATTAGCGCCTAGAGTTGAGGAGAGCACGATTGGATAGTTTTTTATTTTCCAATCTTTATTTTATTTCAAATAAGCGCCTTGCAATGGAGATTACCTTATATGACCGTTCAAACGTAACCAAGCTGAATCTAATGATAGTATTTGCATATTCATGGAACTCAGCATGCTGGTAAACAAATTACCTCATGCAGTAGCGTAGAGCACAATTTTTATGTCGGTATATATAAGTTGTATTCATCTGTATGAGTGTTTAAATTGTATACCATGTTGAATCTAATCACACTTGCACATACATTAAACCCAGGATGCTTCTTTGCCGCCATATGAGGAGTTCATAAACGGACTAAACACGCAGCAAAGGATGTACATCCAGTTGATCGGACTGGGTGGACTTCTCAAGACACTTAGCATCAAAATTAGACGTGTACTGTGCATGGCCATCGCTAATTCATATGATGCAGAGCAGGATGCCTTTATCATCAATGGAAGACCATGTAGGATCAAACTAGAAGATGTATCGCATATAACAGGCACGCCCTGCCATGAGAAGAAGCACGTCCCTTCAGATCTTGATGATAATATGGAGTTGTGGAAGAAAGTGAAAGACCGTAATGACACCAAAATAACTTTCAAAGGATTGCTAGACAGATGAAAGGCGACGGCACACCAAATTTTGTCAGGCCATTTGTCTTGTACACCATAGGCAAATATGTATGTCGAACAAAAGAGGAGTATGTGGATAACCAATATATTAGGATTATTAGGATTGAGACGATAAAGGGCACAAATCTTGGACAGCTAACGCTTGACTATCTTATGGATAGCGTGAAGAATTTTGTAAATGGTGAGGCAATTCTAGAGGGGAATCTATCACTGCCGCAGGTAATTCGTAGTAGTACAATTATCAGTTACCTAATATACATTACATAATGTACGAGAATATTTATAAACTGTTTTTGTTGTCATGCAGACATGGTACTATGAGAAGTTCAGAGTGCACCAATTGGACTCTAGCATCTCATATGAATCAAGGTTAAGGCCGTTGATCCAGAACTAGAGCGAGGAGAAGGCAAAAAAGGTTGACAATATAATCTAGAATAGTTATCTGGGAGTTGGAGAGGTAAAATGCCAGCACATTGCCTGGATTATGTAACATGCATATTTTCTAAATCATACTAACAACACTAAACTGCAGTATGTTGAGGACCTGATGAGGCCTTTCATTCCAGCATGAGATGGTACGCTGGCCAAACCGAAGACTGACGCTCAGGTAAATGAGTTACATCACGCACAAATATATATTGTAACATTCCAACTAGTATGAAGTTATATGATTCTAATTGTTTCAAAGTCTCAGATAAAGGTACTCATCGGACGTGTATTGACTGATTTGCAAGAAGTTGCCTCCCTCGTGCGGGAGGCCGGTGCAGAACAAGTCGATAGGATGTGCACCCTTGAAAAAAAAATTGATGAGTCCCTTAGGCGTACCCGTACAAATGGCAAGCTCACAGAGGATCTCATCAAAGAATTGAACGTAAGCCTAGAATTATGAGATTAGTATATATAATTGGAAATTTACATGTACAAGGTTTTTTCTAAATTAGTTTACTATGAAAAAACACCAGACTAACATGTATTTTTTAAAGAAAAAACGCGATGGAATATTTCCAGGAGTGGAGGACATACATCTTTCTGACCTCGGGGCACCTTCACACCCAATGGAGGCCTCTGTTGAGAATGTTGAGCAGGCTTCTGACAGGGGAAACAAAATGATGACACGGAGGTCGCTGCTAAGCACCATTGTAAGCAGGGAATAGAAAATGATGACATGGAGCCCCCCCCCCCCCATGAAGAACCTTGATGAAGATTTTGACGTACGCATGTTAACTTAATTATGAAACAATCATTGTCGTTTCAGAAATAACATGTGATCTTCCACGTATAGGAGAAGCATTCGAGAGAGTTGAAATAAAAATCAAACAAGATCTCAGTGGTATTTATAAGCTTTTGAAAGAGGTGGATGATATCCAGGGTGCTCCTAGTTTGGATAAGAAAATGCATTTCAAAGCCACCACAAGCCTTTAAGATTTCCAGGTGATGCACATTTACCTATAATTGATCAAGAATCTGCTAAAGGCTAACACGCGGTTTATTTCATATGACAGAATCCGTTCAATAGATGGAGTAAGCAGCACTCTGTGAAGGCTACGGGATCGTGAGAGCATGAAGAGCCCCGTGCCTTCACAGATGATGACAACCATGATGAATCCTTTCGAAAGTAGCAAGAAGTAAGTGTGGTTGAATTGACGCCACCAAATCATGGGGGCAAAAAGAAAAGTGTGGTATTGCAATTATTTAAGAATGTCGAGTATGCTTCGTATGATACTGAGAAGAAAAAAAGGAAAAACAAGACTCCATCAGAGTATACAAATGATTCCGAGGACACGAACAATAAAAAGAGGAAAATCGGCTCTAGCAACTTAAAAAAGAAGTCAGAAGTTCCTGAAACCCAGAGGGACCAGCTAGATGTGGTTTGACAGGATTTCGTGGCGTCGCTGATCAACACTACAAACCATGAAAAACAAATGGTCTTAGTTGATGACATTGTCATGCTATCGAAGCATTTGCAATGCCTCACCCAAAAAGATGGATCTGAAGATGGCGTATGGTTGGGTGGCGAAGTAAGATATTTCACAAATTAGTTTATGAAGTTTCATTTTTGTACAATACAATTAACTTGATTATTGTTATAGGTGGTTGATGCTGCGATCCAGATCATGCGTCATGATGAACCAATTGACACAAGGGACGAACAACTGGTTTACAATTAGAGGGTGGCTGGCGTCGCTAAACTCGAAAGAGATGGTAGGATAGAGGAGTGCTACGAGGATGCTTTGGCAGGCATTCCTAGAACAACACAAGGTACCAGCTACCTGAAACATGATATGGTATTTTAACCTGATGTAGAACAGATTTTTTTTATTACTATACACGTTGATCTAATTATCTGTGCACTCCAGGTTTTCCTACCAACGAACAACCAAAACGTCCACTGGTTACTTGTGGTCATAAACCCCGGAAGGAAAGAGATTCAGGTTCTTGATTCACTTTTCCGTTGTATGGTACCCAAAGAAGTAAATAACGTGGTGAGAATTTCAACATATTTAATTATAACAAAGGATTTAGCATCGTATGTAAGTATTAGTCGTAGGCAACTTCTCATCCCATTGGGCTTGCAGGTACGTGGGATGGAAGCACATCTGAGAGCAGCGAGGTGAGTCAATGAGATAGAAAACAATGCATGGGAAGACATTAACGTGACACAATGACAAGTACGAAACATTAATGTGCCAAAAGTCGATGAGACGTCAGTCAACAATATTAGCTTTTGTTTTTGTTTTAGATTGTTAATATCTGAAAAGCTGATCTAACAACATAAAATGTTGCAGTTCTTATTGTGCACTATACATGCTGAAGAACATCGAATTATTTACGGGAGTAAAACTGAGGATGCAATATGAGAAGTACGTAGAGTAACACCTAAAATTATGTCATTTTCTAAAACTTATGGAACGATACTAACATATCCTTGCATGCAGGCCTACATCGAGAAATTCAGAAGAGAGCTACCTGTTGTGCTTGTTGATTCACCCTACAACAAAATGAAATGCTGGAATAGGTTCAAGCAGTACCATGCTAGGCTATCGGATGCAGCTGCGGTTGAAGACGACGAAGATGCAAGCAGATAGTCCAACAGTGTGGTTCATTCTTACATGTGGAGTGTACACTTGGCCATAAAGCGATAGAGTAGGGTGTGGTTGGGTTTTAGTCCCGAAGAAGGTTTCCTAGCCGTGTTCTTGGTCCATTGCGCATGAGTCAAATTGTAAAACTTCAATAATATTGGTTATAATATTTTGCTTCAAATAAATTTGGTCTCTACTGGATCTCGTAGAAATCTATATTTGCTTTTTACTACCATGTGATAGTAACAGTGCATGGGCAAGGTTCGGACCAATTACAGCGCACTGGCAACCCTAGAAGAATAATGGATTGTGAGTCAACACGCAATCCCAGCTATCCCAGAAAACGACACAGTCAATGTCTCGTAGGCAGGCCGCAAAGCCAATAACAGAGACCATAAGATAACAAGAGTGAAGCACGTACCATAGGGGGCCTCTACAGGTGCTACAACGCTGAATTGAAGGGATCACCTTCAGGAGCACAGTGGTGTGGACATGGTACATCCATCCTGCCTCAGGGAATCACATAGCATGTTCTGTCATATCCCTGCAAAACAGAGGAAAAATTACTATTTGTGATAACCTTGTCAAGTGTGTGCATGTAACAAATGTTAGACATAACTAAACACGGAAGAATGAAATGCAACATATGAAAGAATCGAATGCTCATTCCTTTCTCTCTGCTTTTTGCGAGGATCGTTACTCTCCCTTTAACAAGGCTAAAACATCATAATAAGAATTAACGCCAATCTTCAAAAGGTGGATATCCCATGTGAATCTAATTTTTCTTATAAAGCACATGTCAAGTCTATTGATACCAGTCCAACAATTGCACAAGAAGAAGCGAGCATCATAAATATTGAGCAACATAAGCTATGAATTATTTATAGTACATTCCAAAATTAATAGCTTATCATCTCTATTGATATCCAAATCTCACCTATCAGCCAAATTGAAAGAATACATATTGAATGAAATGTATAAGTGTATGAATGCAACGATTGAACGTTTGTAGATCTTGCAGTCGGGGCTGGACGAATGGGGCTGGCCGTCGAGGCCGGCGGCCGGCTTCATCTAGTCCCGCAGAACATGATCCATACCCAACCACCTTGCCATCGGACGAGATGCATGGCCAGATCAAAGCTGCAGCCGTGGCGGAGAGGTGATGTAGAGGACGCAAACAACCAATTGGGGTGTGGGAAAGAGGTTTCCTATAACCTTGTGGCTATAGGCACCCGCATGGAGGACTGGGACGTGGGATGGCGTCGAATCTTCGCCGGCGTCCGCCGCGGGGAGGGCAGTGCGCCTCCTCTCGTGTTCTTCGTTGAAAAGGTGGTGCGAGATCGCGAGGGAATTGGGGTGGAGGGAGGGAGGGGCCGCGACGAGCGGCTAGATCCTGCCGGCGAAGAGGATTAAAACCCTAGCGGCAACGAGGAATAAACCCTAGCGAACGAGATAAAAATTGAACCGAAAATAGCCCTGAAATTCGTACCGAGAATACCCTCGAAATATTTGGGAGAGAAAATCTGATCAGTTCGAAATATTTTTCTCCTGAAAATGCCCCTCGGGGTCTGATATAATACACGTGACATCAGTGTATTGCATCGGATCTGGACCATCGAATTCGCTCCGACGGACAGTCCATATCGTCCGGATGCACTTTAAATGACTTATAAAGTAACGGAGTGAGTATATGTTTAACAGAACAACAAATATTCATTTTTTTGCAGGTTATATTCCGAGCCATTGCGCTGATCCGTATGTGGTCGTTACTCACTCCGACGGAGGCCAGGGAGCGTTTGGTTACTGGATCTATCCGGTGGGAGATGGTAGCACAGGATATCTTCAAACGGTTTGGATGGCGGTCATGTAATAGGATAGGCGATTAGTTTACCTATCTTTCTTATGATAGCCGGTTGTGGCCTCTTGACTTTTTGTTCATGGCGTTGTGGCTCTCTGTGAGCTTGCCGTTACTTTGTTTTCAGACTATAAGACCTTGTTGAACCTCTTTATTTATCTATAAAAATGGTTGTATGCATCGTTCTGATGCAGAGGCCGGGGAGTACGTCCCCCTTTTCGGGAAAAAAACCCTAGTTTCTGACGAGAAACCTGAGCCTTGGCTGAGCTCTTACATCTTGAAACGTCAACAAAGCTACAGCAGAAGAAGCTGCATGGGCTAATAGAGGTACTTGCCAAAAAAAGGAAGATGTCAATAATAAAACGCAATGGCATATACATTCGAAAGAGCAAATGAAATTATGTTCAATCGAGCAAACATAAGGCTTCCCTGGCCCATAAACTTCCAATTCGAAATATATATACATGTTCTTTATGTGTTTCTGATACATCCTTTTATTCCAGTACAAAATCATGAGGAATATACATAAGCAAGCAGCAACATCATCAAACAACAACACCTTTGATAGTTACAAATACACAAATTTTAAAATTCTCAAGTCCACACCGTGCTCAGTTTGCTCGCATCACTACTTGTCGGTTGGAGCAGCTTTATTAGATCAGGAGGAAAGCACACAAAATCAAGCTAGGGAAAGCATAATCATATATGATCCCTCTCGACTGATTTAGTTGTAGGTGTCCGGGTTGGCGATAAGGTAGGCCTCGGCAGCCTTAAAGATGGTTGTGACAGAGTCCTTGGCCTTGGTGATCTCATCCTTCACCTCCACGCCTAGCAGCAGCTTGTATGTCGATTTCACCTTCACCACGCTCTCGCCGTTGGCCGCCTGCTCCACCTTAATGTGCGACGTTGCCATCTCGATTTCCGTGCCGATGCCACCACCCTCGATGAGGGTCGACTTGCACTCGCACTTGTCTACGTCAATGAACTCGAGCCTCTCCTTCATGAGGTTGAAGGGCATGGCTGCAAGGTCAACTCTATGTTATGCTTTTACCATGTGTACTAGACTGCAGGTGATATGAATTGTATATGATGCATACCTGAGGTGAAGTTGAACTGCCTGACCCGATGCCGCCTTCTCCTTCAACAGGGTGGGCGCTGGCGACGATCTGTGGCGCGAGCTTGGGGGCCAGGGTGTGCCAGTCCATGACGCCGGCGCGAAAGAGGCGCGATTCAGTGACCGGCGACTCAATCTCATGGGTCCAGCTATTGGTGGAGGCCATTGCTGTGACGATCAAGCTAGTACAAGTACAATGGTGCAAATGATGTGAGCCGTGACTGTTGTAATGGTGTAAAATAGGAGCTAGAAAGCGGGGCTGGTGAAGCTTGGCCCGGATGAGTTTGGTGAGTGGAGACTGGTGAAGGCGCCAAAGGGTTTTTCTAAATTGGATGGCACCGTGGGGTGTGAAAGCTAACCTTTTATCATTGCTGGGTCTGAAAGCTCGCGCTTTTATCAATCTTTAGTTAGGAGAAGAATGTGTTCTCTATCAAATTGGCACCACACGTCCGTGTGGAGAAATTGTTCTGGTGCTAATCAGAGAGTAGGTGATTATTAGCCAGCTGCGTTACCCATTAACAAATGCATGTGAGCGTGTATATGTTTCATTACACGTAAATCAGCTAGTTGAGTTCCCTAAAAAAATCAGCTAGTTGAGATGCTGGGTTGCATTCGTTTGTAATCATACTTTGCTCACCGCATGTGCTGGCAAAACACACGTTATTTTTTTAATGCAAAGCCATTGTATATCACGCTTTATCATCTTTGACCATGTACAATGCAAGCTGATTAGAGAGATGCCGGTGAAAATGAATTTTTAAGCATTGATGTTTTTTATTTGTATGCAATTAGGCACGTCTACTATAAAAACAAGAAATGATGCTAAACAAAACTTGGTTTATTTTGTAAGCAACGACTAACCAAGGACCTTGCACTGTATCTAGTCAGAGTTTTATTCAAGAGATGGTCAAGGCATCTCCAACGCGGACCTTCATTTCGGCCCCAAATGTCTGGATCGACTTGACTGTTTTGGCACTTTTAGGACATGGACCCCTAATTTGGGCTAGAATCCTCAAGACCGATAAGTTCACATGTCCTCTGTGTCGGACTCCGGCAGCCTGGACCCACCCAAACCCATTGGAACCACCCCGGGCGCACCCCCTCGGACGATGCTCAAGCCTTGATGGACCTCTGCCACTCCACCCAACCGCCTCTCCATCAAGCCTTCGTCATCGGATCCATCACTCGCCCTTGTACCGTCCACCCCAACTGTTGTCATCCATGCCAGACACATGGCACAACAAGTGTTGCTGGAATTTTGTCTATTTGGGCCTAGCCCAATAACAGTTTCAGAAATTCCTAATAAATCCTAGAGGCCCACGCAGCCCATTCGTGCGAGGCAAGAGATGGAACTAAAGTTTAGTCTCACATTGCTAGTTTAGAGGGAGTTGGACCTCTTTATAAGGGAGGCTCTTTCCCCACTTGTATGAGCATGAGAACAAGAGGGACATCCACGCGCGCTCCTCCTCCGCCGCCCGCCACGCCTCGTCACGACGCGCCGCTCCGCGCCGCGGGAATGAGCCGAGACGATGTCTAAATTTTTGCCACGCACTATGGGTATACGAAAGGTCACACGAAAGCTGAAAAGTTTTTGCGATAGTGGAGTTTGAATGCGTACGGTGCATCCCTTCAGCTGCTGGCTGTACGCTTCGTCTTCGTCTCTTCGTTTCACCTTCCGTCGCTGCCCTCTCGCCTTCTTCTCTTGCGCCTATAAAAGGGAGGTCGCTCCTCTCAGAAAGGCGCACTAGAACTCATTCTTCCTCTCGCCACCGGTTCCTCAACACTGCGATGCTGCTACGATCTTCCTCATCCCGGCTTGTGGCGTGCACCGTAGGTCGGGACAGTAGGCCTCTGAAACCGCACCTTTTGAGTCCTGTATGGAAGAAGGGTGATAAGGTTTTTGGGGAGCGCTCTGCACGACTACTGACTTCTTCGTCAAGGACGCCCCGGACTCTGACGACTACTTCCCCGACGACGACTACTTCCCCGACGTCGACAACCTCCTCGACGACATGGAGGACACCGACCCCAAGTCCAGTGCCTCTGCTCCTGCTGCTGTCACGTACGTGTTTCTCCACTTTCTATTGGAGGTTCTGCTACAGTTTCTTGTTCTAGTATTTGCCCTAGATATGTTAGACTCTATTTCATATATGCAACTTGCTATACTGTCTTCTCAAGATATGTTTAGTTACGGTTCATATATGCAGATGTTGTTTACCTTCTCTTTGTCAAATCGCATGGCTTGTTTTATCACTGCTACACTAGTCATGCTTTATCTTGTATTTCTGTTAATAAAAATCACTCGGTAAATTGCTCTCCAACAATCCAAAAACCTTATTATAGGCAATTTACCCCAAGTGGTTTTGCTGTTTCCATGAGACCTAGGGTATCCACTATAAGAGGTGGCATGTGAGAGCAGTCTTATGGTTTCAAACCATGAGTTGCTATGACGCCACTCTTGGCAGACCTGAAGGAGAACTTGATGCTCAATAGGCACAAGCTTTTCAGAAAATGGATACTCTGTTTAAGGCTTCTCTCTTGAGTGTTCTTGGTGAGAACATAGTTGATGCTTATGCGTCAATTGACAATGAAAAAGATATGTGGGACGCACTTGAGGCCAAGTTTGGGGTCTCGGATGCCGGCACTAAGCTGTACATCATGGAGCAATTCTATGATTACAGGATGACTGAAGAGCGCTCCGTGGTTGAGCAGGCTCATGAGATACAGTCATTTGCTAGAGAACTTGAGCACTTCAATTGTATGCTACCGGACAAGTTTGTTGCCGGGGGTATCATCACTAAGCTTCCTCCTTCATGGAGGAACTTCGCTACCTTACTGAAGAATAAGAGACAGGAGTTTTCCGTTCCGGATCTCATTGGTACTCTTGATGTGGAAGAAAAGGCGAGAGCAAAGGACACACGTGCTTGAGGTATTGAGGGAGGATATAGTGCCAATCTGGTACAGAAGAAAAACTTCCAGTCCTACAAGTTCAAGAACAAGGGCAAGCTTGATGGTAAAGAAAAGTTTGATGGGAAGAACAAGGCTGTACAACACACGAACTTCAAGAAGAGTGACAAGAAGAAAGGTGCTTGTCATGTGTGTGGAGATCCTGATCATTGGGCTCCTAGTTGTCCTAATCGCTATGACAAGTGTCATCTTGGGAAAGGCGGCAAGACCGCTAATGTTGTCATTGGAGACACTGACATGAAGGATGCTGGGTATGGTATATTTCCCACTATTCTTTCAGTATGTCATTCTCCTGATTGGTTGATTAACACGGGTGCTAATGTGCATGTATGCGGTGATATTTCCATGTTTTCGTCTTATCAGACCGCAGGGACTTCAACCGTGCTGATGGGCAACGGTTCAAGTGCTTCTGTTCGTGGTGTTGGCACGGTCGATCTGAAGTTTACTTCGGGGAAGATCTTCCAGCTGAAGAACGTGCATTATGTCCCCTCCGTCAATAAAAATCTTGTTAGTGGATCTCTTCTGTGTAGAGATGGCTACAAGCTTGTCTTTGCGTCGAATAACTTTGTAATCTCCAAGTATGGAACCTTTGTTGGTAAAGGCTATGAGTCAGGAGGCCTGTTTCGTTTATCCTTATCAGATGTTTCCAATAAAGTTGTTAATCATATTTGCAACAATAGTGAATCAAATGTGTGGCATTCACGTCTTTGTCATGTTAACTTTGGTTGCATGTCGCGATTAGCGAAGTTGAACTTGATCCCTAGTTTCAACACTGTCAAGGGATCTAAGTGTCAAGTGTGTGTGCAAGCTAAGCAACCTCGTAAGTCTCACGTGACTGCGGAGACGAGAAATCTTGCACCACTAGAACTTATACATTCAGATCTATGTGAAATGAATGGTGTTTTGACAAAAGGTGGAAAGAAATATTTCATGACGTTAATTGACGACTCCACTAGATACTGCCGTGTGTATCTCCTGAAATCTAAGGATGAGGCTTTGAACTTTTTCAAGATCTATAAAGCTGAAGTGGAAAACCAACTTGATCGAAAAATCAAGAGGCTTAGGTCCGACCGTGGTGGAGAGTATTTTTCCAATGAGTTTGATGCTTTTTGTGCGGAACATGGTATAATCCATGAGAGGATGCCTCCCTACTCACCTCAGTCAAATGGGGTGGCCGAAAGAAAGAACCGTACTCTAACTGATTTGGTTAACGCCATGTTAGACACATCGGGTCTCTCCAAGGCATGGTGGGGGGAGGCGATATTGACAGCATGTCATGTCCTAAATCGAGTCCTTACAAAGAACAAAGAGATAACTCCATTCAAGGAATGGGAGAAGAAAAGGTTAAAACTCTCTTATCTGCGAACATGGGGTTGTTTGGCGAAAGTCAATGTTCCAATTCCAAAGAAGCGGAAGCTTGGACCAAAGACTGTGGATTGTGTTTTCCTGGGATATGCTTTTCATAGCATTGGCTATAGATTCTTGGTTGTAAAATCTGAGGTACCTGGCATGCATGTCAGTACAATCATGGAGTCGAATGATGCGACTTTCTTTGAAGATATCTTTACCATGAAGGATATGGCTACCTCATCTAATTAGGGGATGCCTGGTTCATCGAATCAGGAACCAGTTACAATTACCGAACCTGCCATTTTGATGGAACACTTTGAAAGCCCTGTGGAGGAGAACAATGAAGTTCCTACTAGGAGCAAGAGACAGAGGACATCAAAGTCGTTTGGTGATGATTTTCTTGTGTATCTCATAGATGATACTCCCAGTTCTATTTCGAAGCCTATGCATCGGAAGATGCTGACTACTAGAAGGAAGTGGTTCGTAGCGAGATGGATTCCATCTTGGCGAATGAAACTTGGGAGATAACTGATCGTCCTTATGGGTGCAAACCTATAGGATGCAAATGGGTATTCAAGAAGAAGTTTAGGCGTGATGGTACTATCGAAAAGTACAAGGCTCGGCTCATGGCTAAGGGTTATACCCAAAAGGAAGGTGAAGACTTCTTTGATACTTACTCACCTGTGGCTCGACTGACCACTATTCGAGTTCTACTTTCACTAGCTGCCTCACATGGTCTTATCGTTCATCAAATGGATGTTAAGACTTCTTTCCTAAATGGAGAGTTGGATGAGGAAATTTATATGGAACAACCAGATGGGTTTGTAATAGATGGTCAGGAAGGGAAAGTGTGCAAGTTGCTTAAGTCTTTGTATGGACTCAAGCAAGCACCCAAACAGTGGCATGAGAAGTTCGAAAGAACTTTAACAGCTCAGGCTTTGTTGTGAACAAAGCTGAAAAATGTGTGTACTATCGCCATGGTGGGGGCGAGGGAGTTATGCTTTGCTTGTATGTTGATGACATACTGATTTTCGGAACAAATCTGAATGTTATTAAGGAGGTCAAGGATTACCTATCTCGCTATTTTGAGATGAAGGATTTAGGAGTGGCTGATGTCATTCTAAACATCAAGTTTTTGAGAGATGATGATGGTGGGATTACATTGTTTCAATCTCACTATGTGGAAAAGATCTTGAGTCACTTTGGCTATAGTGGCTGCAAGCCCTCTCCAACACCATATGATGCTAGCGTGCTGCTTCGAAAGAATCAAAGAATTGCTAGAGATCAATTGAAGTATTCTCTGATTATTGGCTTGCTTATGTACTTAGCCAGTGCTACAAGACCTGACATCTCTTTTTCTATTAGCAAACTGAGTCGGTTTGTCTCAAAACCAGGAGATGTGCATTGGAAAGCTCTAGAGAGAGTTTTGCGTTATTTGAAAGGCACTGCGAATTATGGAATTCACTACACCGGGCACCCAAAGGTGCTTGAAGCGTATAGTGACTCAAACTGGATCTCAGATGCTAATGAGATAAAGGCCACGAGCGGATATTTATTCACTCATGGAGGTGGCGCTGTTTCTTGGAAGTCTTGCAAGTAAACCATCTTAACGAGGTCAACAATGGAAGCAGAACTCACAGCACTAGATACAGCTACAGTCGAAGCAGATTGGCTTCGTCGGCTCTTGAATGACTTGCTGGTAGTTGAGAAACCTGTACCAGTATCCTTATGAACTGTGACAATCAAACTGTGATCACTAAAGTGAGCAGCTCGAAGGATAACATGAAGTCATCAAGACACGTTCAGAGAAGGTTAAAGTCTATCAGAAAAATGAAAAACTCCGGAGTTATCGCATTGGATTATATCCAAATGTCTAAAAATCTGGCAGATCCTTTCACTAAGGGTCTATCACGTAATGTGATAGATAATGCATCGAGGGAGATGGGTATGAGACCCACAATATGAGTTGTTCACAGTGGTAACCTATTCTTTATGATCGGAGATCCTGTGAATTAGATGTGGAAGACAAGTTGTTGGTCAACTGGGAGGAGAGTACCCTTACTATTAAAAATACCACTCCATGAAGATGCAATACTCTCCTAATCTGCATGACAGGTTGATGTATATCTTAATGTGTTCTAAGTGGCTCTTTGAAGCAGAGATGTTGTCCTGTAGAACATCTTTTGAAGAACACACATATATGAGTCTGATTGTTAAACGTTGCAATCTATGAGAGTAGGGTTCTCTCTAGTAAACTCATGAAAGGTCTCGAAGTATGACGCATAAGCTCCACCCGCGGGGAAGACCCACGGTAGCCACGTATCGGTCAAGGCTTTATGTGAAGCTAGATTCGCAGAAAACTTGCAGTTCAAGGCCCAGTCCACTGTTCAAGTTGCTTACTAGTGTAGCATAAGGTTCTAGGTGGAAGTTCAACTTAACAGTCTCCACTGCAGTACCGGTATATAAAACAGTGTTTTGGAACCAAAGGCAAATTTTGTGTGCCTCTGGGATCTGGTGGGGGATTGCTGGAATTTTGTCTATTTGGGCCTAGCCCAATAACATTTTTAGAAATTCCTAATAAATCCTAGAGGCCCACGCAGCCCATTCATGCAAGGCAAGAGCTGGAACTAAAATTTAGTCCCACATTGCTAGTTTAGAGGGAGTTGGACCTCTTTATAAGGGAGGCTCTTTCCCCACTTGTATGAGCATGAGAACAAGAGGGACATCCACGCGCGCTCCTCCTCCGCCGCCCGCCTCGCCACGCCACGCCACGCCTCGTCACGACGCGCTGCGGGAATGAGCCGAGCCGATGTCTAAATTTTTGCCACGCACTACGGGTATACAAAAGGTCACACGGAAGCTAAAAAGTTTTTGCGATAGTGGAGTTTGAATGCGTATGGTGCAGCCCTTCGGCTGCTGGCTGTACGCTTCATCTTCGTCTCTTCGTTTCACCTTCCGTCGCTGCCCTCTCGCCTCCTTCTCTTGCGCCTATAAAAGGGAGGTCGCTCCTCTCAGAAAGGCGCACCAGAACTCATTCTTCCTCTCGCCACCGGTTCCTCAACATTGCGCTGCTGCTACGATCTTCCTCATCCCAGCTTGCGGCATGCACCGCAGGTCGGGACAGTACGCCTCCGAAACCGCACCTTTTGAGTCATGTACGGGAGAAGGGTGATGAGGTTTTTGGGGAGCACTCTGCGCGACTACTGACTTCTTCGTCACGGACGCCCTGGACTCCGACGACTACTTCTCCAACGTCGACAACCTCCTCGACGACATGGAGGACACCGACCCCAAGTCCAGTGCCTCTGCTCCTGCTGCTGTCATGTACGTGTTTCTCCCCTTTCTATTGGAGGTTCTGCTACAGTTCATTGTTCTAGTATTTTCCCTAGATATGTTAGACTCTATTTCGTATATGCAACTTGCTATACTGTCTGCTGAAGATATGTTTAGTTACGGTTCATATATGAAGATGTTGTTTACCTTCTCTTTGTCAAATCGCATGACTTGTTTTATCACTGCTACACTAGTCATGCTTTATCTAGTATTTCTGTTAATAAAATCACTCGGTAAATTGCTCATATTTCCAACAAGTGTTTGGTCAAATTCCATAATTCATTCTTTGACGTCTTTGTTGTATAGTTTCAGGGAAACATGATGGATCCAGACAAGGAATACAATTTTACAAGGAGGAGTTCATGGGTTGTTCTTCGTCGGATGATGATGAGGAAGACAATGGAACAACGATAATGATGGTGTCTTGAAGAAACGAGCATGCTCTCGGTTCCAAGGGTTCAACGCCAGGATATCATGTTGAATAAATTGAATTTCAAAAACTATGTTATTTGGAAACTTTATATTTGGATTGAATATTCATATTTTAACTATTGTTGCATTGAAATATTTATTATTTTAATTATTGTTGCATTCTAATATTAATCTTAGAATTATTTCAATGTTAGGAGAATGACTTCGAAAAAAAGAGAGGAGGGGCACACAAGTAGGGGTGTTTTGGGGGCCACCTTTGGATGGCCACCTGCCCGACTGACAATGAACATGTTTGGACGTGTCCACGGACAAATGGAAGAGTCTGTTTGATGTTTGCTGCTGGAGATGCCCTTAGGTGGGTTGCATTTGAGATGTGGGTACGCTCTTTGGTGCTTGACTTTATATCCATTAACTATGAAGCAGGAAAAGATCGTCTCCTTCGAACAAAAAAGTGTTCGCAACCAAAGATCTAACTGAACATCAATAAAAAGGTGACTAGTCCCTAAATTCATTTAAAAACTAGTAAATGAAAGGTTCACTGAGTAGGCCTAAGAATCTATCGTTTCATCTCATGACTCTGGTGCACATGTGATTAGCTTTTCCTACCTCCCGGCGGCGTTGCTATCAGTTTCCTCGTCTCATGTGGCCTTTAGGGCCATGTAGGCATGATCGACCTCGGCCTTGCCGGCAGTAGGGATATTGCTTCGTTTTTATGTGCGGGTTGGTTAGGGTTTTTGCTCCGCTCTGGAAGGCTAGATGCTTCAGGCTTAATCCTGTGAGTGACAACGTGGGCCGGATTACTTTTCGCCTAATGGCAAAAAGCTTTGACATGTCCTTAACATAGAAATCCAGTGACGTGCCCATAGCAAGTTACCCTGTAACTGGCGGCCAGCTAGCCAATGGATGAAGGATGAACAGATCAGATCAAACACTGTAGCAGAAACTACTGTGTACGGATTTACTGTAGACTGAACACTATGAACGAGTTCCTATAGACGGGTACTGTAGATATGGTACTGTTCATGCGGATCTGCCCACCGATTTTAGATCCTATGGTGTAGAGTGGCCGTCAGTTACGGCGTGACTTGATGTGGGTAGGTCACTGGATCTTTGGGTGCACTCACTTTTGCTTTACCAACAATGACGATCACGTCCCACGACGTGCTACACCCGCCTCAAGTACATTTATTCTATGAGATGGGTTTTGAAGGCCATAAGCATAGGGCCAGTTGCATTGAGTGTCCTGCTATCCGATATTTCTATTATATTACCACTATCAGATTTAATAACCCTCTTGCCTTTGTTGGATGCAAGCATTTGCTTTGCGTGTCTGCAGGTACCGTTTATCTCGTTTGTGTGGTGTCTTCTTTTGGTTCGATAAATCTTAGTTTTTAATTGAGGAAAATACTATGTGCTACTATACTACTTCATCCCTTCCTCTTCGGGCAAAACCAACACGACGCCAAGTAGCACATCCCAATTTGAAAAAATGGGATATGAGAACCTTAAATCTCTAGGCCCCAATTTCTGAAGAGAAACCTGAGGCTTGGCCAAACGCTAACAGCTCGAGACTTTTTTGTGAAAAGGATAAAGCCATATACTAGGTATCACAAGTCCTTGCAAACACACCCTTATAAAAAAGGAAAATCACATCTAAATCCTTAGGGGTGCCGATATCTTCTTCCTCCTGCATCCACAGGCGGCGACCATGAGCGAAGTTTGATGCCGCCTCTGCGTCTCCACCTCGGTGGAGCAAACTTTTGAAAGCGAACGAGCTCTTAGAAGTAGTGGTCGAGAAGTCGTTGATGTAGACCAAAAGACGCCAATGACCATGATCATCATGAAAAATGATCATGTCGGGAATAAAAACGCTGAAAAGAGCCTATAGAAAATCCAAAGACCACGAACACCGACCGAATACAGACGAACCCACCGAGACCAAAGCCGACTAGTTCCACCAAGATCCGTCGAAGACACACCTCCACGCGCCCTTCAACGACACTAGGCGCACCGATGAAATGGGGATATGACAGGCAGACATTATTCCTGAATTGTGGCAACGTCGCCGCGTCGCCTCGCTGCCCAGCCTAAACCAAGAGTCCAATGTTGTTTTACGCCAGTGACGAGCCAAAAGTCAGCCCGCCGCCATCTAGGACCCTGTCTCGGGGGACCTTCGGATGCTGTTGGCACATGCAACATTATTGTTCAGCGCCGCGGTTCTAGAACCACCATCGCCTGACCGCACATCAGCAGTCACCAGCTCCGATCTGCTATAGCTGGCCATCACAATCGCCTTAAACTCCCAGGTGGACAGATCCTCCCCCCTGCCCCCGCACGCAGCGGCAGCAGGGAGAGGGTTGGAGATGTACTTCCTAGTCAGTCGTCACGATAGGAAAGATTTTTTTTTTGAGAAGGATATGAAAGGATGAGTCGTCAGCAAAGCTACAACAGAAGAAGGGTGTGTCTAGGTCTCATCTAGATATGACATAATTATGTCACATCTAAGTATGACATCAACGCCACCTCATCCTAGCACAAGCCCATCCTTCTTTTTTGTTTGTTTGTTTGTTAGTTAGTTTATTTGAATCAATTATGTTTTGCCTGGCACATATACGAGATCGAGTAGTACGTTTGTGTGGCTGCCTCGCTCGCGCCCCCGCTCACGATTAACAACACGCGTTGTCTGTCGCATTATTTTTTTTTGCATGCTACGTATTGTACTGCCGCTGCTTCACTTCATGCACGCATTTTGTTGAAGCCCAAAAGAAAAAAAATCAGCCCGCCTCACATCTGCCTGGGTGGCTGGCTTATACATACATCTGATCGCTACCCTGATCGCTAGCTTTTTCCTGGAAAAATAATCTGATCGCTAGCTTCGAGTAGTAGTACTAACATTGAGCTTTTTTTAAGTATGCACAATCAACATTTCTTTAATATGCACTGAACATTTTTTTAGTATATGCTGAACTTTGTAATATACGGTGACTTTTTTATAATATACACTAAACTATTCTAAAAACATACTAAACAATTGGCTGTGCATTCAAAAAATCTTTGAAAAAAATATTCTTGATATTTAAAATATGTTTGCAAATTCAAAACAAGTTCGTCCCTTAAAAAACATGTTCACAAATTTCCAAAATAATACGGATTTGAAAGTTGTTCATAATTTTGAAAAAGGTTTAGGAATTTTTAAAAAGATAAGGAAAAAGAAAACAAAACAAAATGAATTAAAAAAACTATAGTCCCACTTGCGAGTCGCAGGCGGACTTGCAACTAGGATGAAATACAAACTATGAGCCTAGTTGTGAGTCGAGGGTGGAGTTGTGACTAGGATAACTACACTACGATGCCAGCTACGAGTCGAGGGTGCACTACAAAAAAAATACACTTCCGTGATGATACGTGTTTGTCACAGTAGGTCGTGTTTTTTGTCATGCATGTACATCCATGACAAATTTATGACAGAATCAAGATAGTCATACCTGTACTGTCGTAGAAGTGTTCGACATTACCAAAATTATCATCACGGAAGTGTCCACTTCCATGACGATAAATCGCGCGTCACAGAAGTGCTTTCATCAAGGGTGACTGACACGTGACATCCACCATAATGGAACGCCGTTAACCTATCGGGTCGGGTTTTGGATCCGATAACCCGTTAACAGCCCCGACCAATGGGGATTTTCCACGTGTAAAATCATCATTGGCTGGAGGAAACACGTGTCGGCTCATCGTTGGGACAGATGTCATTCACTCATTGGACGGAAGGCGCCTATGGTACGTCGACACGTGGCACAGCCCAACAGATGTCCATTCCTGTGAAAAGCCCGACCCAGTTAAAATTAGCAGGCCAGCCCATATAAGGCCTACTTGTGTCAGGTCCATTTAAGCCCACGGCCCATACGAGATGAGCCAATTCGGCCCGTCAACGGCCCGTTAAAGATTTGACACCATTGCAGCCCATCGTCAGTTCGACCCCGTTAACAGCCTGCTATATATTTGGGCTCAATATCGGCCCGATGAGATTTCGGCCTGTTAACGGCCCGTTTAATGGATGGGCCAATTTTCAGGATGTACATCTTTCGGCCTTTTAGCGACCCATTTAAATGTAGGGCTAGTTTCCGGCCCGGTGTGTCTTTCATCCTGTTGACGACCCATAAATCTGATGGGCCATTTGTTGTCGGGCCTGAGTTTCAGCCTTTTAGCGGCCCATTTAAGTGTTGGCCCAATTTTTTGGCCCGGTGTCAGTTGACGGCCATAAATCAGTTGGGCCATTTTTAGTCGGACCTGAGTTTTCGCCTTTTAGCGACCCATTTAAGTGTTGGGTCAATTCCCGGCCCTGTGTGACTTTCGGCCTGTTAACGGACCATAAATGAGTTGGGCCATAGTCGGACCTTAGTTTTGGCCCTTTAACGGCCCATGCCCTTCATGGTCCAATACCAGCCCGGTTTCTCTTTCGGCCTGCTAAAGGCCCACAACACAGTTGGGCTATTTACAATATGACTTGACTTTCGGCCTCTTAGCAGCCCATGGTCTTCATGGTCCAGTACAAGCCCGCTGTCTCTTTCGGCCTGCTAAAGGCCTACAGTATAATTGGGCCATATGTAGCCCAAACTTAGTAACGGCCTGTTAACGGCCCGTGAAATAAACTGGGGCCACCTGTTGCCCGCTTCGATGTCGGCCTGTTAACGACCCGGGAGGTAAGAGAGCCGACCATTAACTTTCGGCCTAGTAACAGCCCATTAACTTAATGGGCCCACTAAAGTTCGTACATGTCTTTAGGCCAAATTAGATAATTTGAGCCCATTACGATGAGCAATTATGCACAGGACCAAAATCGATCACGCAAAGGTACGGCATACAGGGAATAACATTGCACATCCAGCATATATTACAGGAATTTACATCCATTGGGCAATCAAAGATTGATGCCAGTGCAAATAAATGAGCAGAACCTAATCATCTACAACGTCACAATCTGCAACCTCAGCACAGATGACGCCCATAAGCATGTGGGCAAGTTCTTTCTGCTTTGCTACACTGTCTCTGAAAACATTGATTAGTTGTTGTGTCGCACGACTCTTCACCTCTGATTCATCCACCATTTCCATCATTCCTTCAGCCATTAATTGGTTCACAAACATACATTTATTCCGTTGCATTTGAGATAGAGGATACTGAACAGATTTAGATGGCGATTTTGGCAGGCTTGTATTATTGATAGTGGAGAGTGTCTCGACCACTACATCATAACATAAATTAGGACGAGAACCAAACAGATTAATCATGAGTTATTGCCATATTACCTGGCCTAGATTTATTGGAAAGAAACAATGGGGTTGCCTTGCTGTTTTTAGAGTTTGTCTTCTTATCTTCAGCAGCCTGCACAAAATTAACACACTAGCATTGCTACCATTGGCCAAGTCAGATAATAGGAAAGCAACATTGACACAACGAACGTTTGGGCAAGTAGCCTACACCAAATTAACACAATATGGCACAGCTATCATCAGCCAGGTAAGGTAGTACGAAAGTAACATTGACACAATGAATGAATGGGCAACCAGAGAAGCACTACAATTCAGTAATGTGCGTGATATGAGATAGTACATTCATGCAGCTCAGTATGCAAAACTACCAGGCAGTTTTCCTTACAAAAATCAACATTGGTGCCTTTAACATTTTGCTACAACTAATTTTAGATCAGATAAAGGTTAGATTCACGCCGATTAATAAAATACATGTTGATGTAAAAATATAGTGATATACAACAGGTACTTACATCAGCATTGGAGCACAGAGAATTCCCGCAAGATATTTTCCTCGAATATGATCCCAATGGAGGAAGTCTTCTATCGTTTAACCTTATTTTCTAAAGCAGAGATGGGTAAGATACATGTAGAAAATATGATCAGAATGCTATAAAATTTCATGATGCGAGGATACGCACACGCTTCTTAGAATGTAGTTGACATTCTTTTGCTGGACTGGAGCGGACTAGTTGTTTGGCCACTGGAATCTGCTTATTATCAGTGGGAGTTGGGTTTCTCTGTGCTGGAGCAGTATCTATGAAAAATAGAGTTGGTTTATTATCTCCTGGCGTTTGGATCTTTTGCAAAGACCTGGTTTGTAAACCTTCAGATTCTAACAGATCCGTCTTACCCTTGCATGCCTTGTATAGAAGAATGGCGATTCAGTTATAAAACATGCTACAACAGAGATGGAATAGGTACTGAAGAATAGAAAGGCATGACATATTGACATGTATTCCCTCCATCCGAAAATAAATGGACGGGTCTAGGCGTATTTCAGTTCTAGATACATCCAGTTTTATCCATTTCTGCGACATTTAATCCGGACGGAGGGAGTATGATGTAAGAGCTAGGGATACGATAGGACAACACAGTAAAAAAACACTGAAAAACCCACTGCAGAATCAAAGTATTCAAACCCACTGATATGATATAGTACACTCATGCAGCTCAGGATGCAAAACTACCAGGCAGTTTTCCTTGCAAAAACCAACATTGTGGCCTTTAATCATACATTTTGCTACAACTAAATTTAGATCAGATAAAGGTTGGATTCACGCTGATTAACAAAATACATGCTGATGTAAAAATATAGTGATATACAACAGGTACTTACATCTACATTGGAGCACAGAGAATTCCTGCAAGAATCTTTTCTCATAAACGATACCATTGCAGAAATTCTTCTATCTGTTAAGCTTATTTTCTAAAAGAGAGATGGGTAAGAAACATGTAGAAAATATGATCAGCATGCTATAAAATTTCATGATGCAAGGATGAGCACACGCTTCTTAGAATTGAGTTGACATATTTTTGCTCGACTGGAGCGGACTAGTTCTTTGGCCACTGGAATCTGCTTATTATCAGTAGGAGTTGGGTTTCTCTGTGCTGGAGCAGTATCTATAAAAACCGGAGTTGGTTTATTATCTCCTGGCGTTTGGATATTTTGCGAAGGCCTTGTTTGTAACCCTTCAGATTCTAACATAGTCGTCTTCCCCTTGCATGCCTTGTATAGAAGAATGATGCTTTAATTATAAAACATGCGACAGCAGAGAGATGGAATAGGTACTGAAGAATAGAAATGCATGACATATTGACATGTATTCTCTCCATCCGAAAAAATGGATGAGTCTAGGCGTATTTCAGTTCTAGATACATCATTTTTTATCCATTTCAGCAACATGTAATCCAGATGGAGGGAGTATGGTGTAAGAGTTAGGGATACGACAGGACAACACAGCAAAAAAAACTAGTTGAATGCAAAACTATATGCTAGCGGAATACATACAGAAATAACCAAGGCAATATCCACGTGTATGATTGGGAAAATAAGATGGCATTGCAACAGAGCACTAGAACACCACTTCAATGTAAAAAAACATGGTATGGCAGACAGATGAAGTACATACTGATGAATAACAATGCATAAGATATTCAGAAGCATGATGTCCAAATTAAGCAGATGGCATTGCGATAGAGTAGAATGACAGTACTTGAATTTGAAAACATGTTATCATGAATGGAATAGGTACTGAAAAACAGGAAGGCATGATATATTTACATGCATGATCAGCATGCTAAGCACATGGCATTGCAACAGAGTAGATACATTCCAGGACATTATATGCATGTTGTACCCATATCACATGCCAAGTTAGAGCAAGGACCTTGTGGGGTGAAGAGGATTCATCATCTTTCTGCAAGTCTTCTGAAGAACTGCCTTTACATGTTCCATCATATTGGGTATCATTGACATCAAGTTTATTGGCCTTTACATTGCTCCGTGAGGTTCTTGTGGATATATCAGTGTGTGCAATTATATCTGACATGCATGAAAGACAACTAGTAGTTAGATTTATGTAAATGAGTGCCTGTAGGAGACGACATAAATAGTAGGACTGGGGTTAACTAGCAGCAACATGTCTCATAAATTAAAGGGAGAACACAGATGAAAGCTACAGAATATGTATCGTTTGTACTCGAGATTAACTAGATGGCACACAAAAGTATTAAAGAACAACATAGGTAATACTAGAAGTGGTATAATACTATAATCGCCAGCCTGTGGGATAGCATTGGCTGATGGATGATAACTATGGAACAACGTTACCTAAAAACAAGTATCTTAGCTGAACTATGGAACAGCGTGAACTCATGAACAAGACCCGTAAGAGATCAGCATGAATATACAATGAAATGTGATGATCTATTTTCCGTGCTTAGATGAATAACAAAGCCATAAATGTTGCACACAAGTAAGATTAGGGTACAACCTATCTGGCTGCCATCCATAGGAGTGAGCATCATGTGCTGACTTGTCGATGGCCCTGCAGTTGTTGTGGTTGTCCATGTCGGGCACGCGCATTCGATGCAGGGAACTGTTGAGTGGGGACTGTAGCTCCCTTCTGTTGTATGCTTCCCTTGTTGGAGCAGCTGCGGTGAGTCGGAAGACGGTGTGTCTGAAGATGCAGATAACGCATAAAGTTAAGAATGACATATCTCTTTGATCCGAAGAAATATAGTACGAGATCAACAGCAAGGTACAAGAGTGGTCACACGTCTATTGACTGAAGACTAAATTGGGGTCACATGATTTTATTTTATTTCGGTATTGTCCGATCTACGCCGGATGGCTTGATGGCCGTCTTGTGCCTCCCGGCTGACGCTGTTCGGAATCTTCCCCGAAGAGCCAGCGACCAACGGCAGAGCTGCCTGCCTCCGCCGTCCGTGGCCCCGTCCAAAACCCCGCTCCCCGCCCCATCGCACTGTCGTGGTTCGCCCCCGGGCCAATCCACAAAGACTCCCCGTCATCCAGATCCGGCGGCGGCAGTACCTTCAACCCACGCAACTCTAAAAGATAGCCATCTAAGCGCTGCTTCCACGGCGAACTTGCGGCCCCACACCCTTACGTTAGACACCAGCCAACCGGCAGCCTAGGAGCTCCGCCGCCTCGAGGGGTGCTGCTTCCCATTGGGAAGATTGGCCCAGAATAAAAATTCAGACAACTGACGCCTAAATAAAGTCAGTTCAGATGAGGGTGCGACCTATCTGGCGGCATGGTGAA
>NC_057813.1:75898878-75900485 GCF_018294505.1 Triticum aestivum | reverse complement strand
GGAAAGAGCGATGTCGCGATGGTCGACGGCTACGCAGAAGCAGCGCCAGGACTCTGGATGGATCCGAAGTTGGAGCCGCTCCGGCGCCGTGAACAACGGCGGGGGTGAATCGGCTCCGGTACGGTTCACGCGGCCGTCGTCGAGGCAGCACCAGCAGCACGGAGTAAGAGGCACACGGCCCAGTGCACGACGGCAATTGGACAGTGTCTCCGGCATTAGGGAGGAGGGCGGCTGTGAAATTGGTGCGGTGGGGGTGCCATGGAGGTGGGGCTGAGGTTTCGCGGCTTGGGAGAAGGGAGCTTCCCGAGGAGAAGGTGATTTGGCGCCCATGAGGTATGAATGGGGGTGGGTGGGGGGGGGAATTGGGAGGGGAGTGGAACCATGTCTTACGGACGCATTTGTCTGAAATGTGAGGGGGAGTTATAGTTCTACCCTTGCCTATAGGCTTCTCGGCTTGGGTCTATGTACTGAGGGTCGGGGATAGTAGAGTAACTTTGCTTCTCCCCAAATAGTGGGCGGAAGTGATTTCGGGCGAGGAGGGCGTGTTTTGAACTATAGTGGGCGCGAGCGAATTCGGGCGAGGAGAGCATGTTTTGAAATAGTGGGCGTGAGCTATTTCGGGCGAGGAGAGCGTGTTTTGCCGACCATGGTTTATGAATTATTCGGCACATGTCATTTCGGCCGAGGAGAAGGCACGCTTGGATGAAGTTACGAACCTACCCTCGATGTACAATGGGCCAATTGATGCGTGTCCCGCATAGGATGGTAATTTCACGTCTCCCATTTATTTGCTCAGGCGAATTCCACTGAGCAGAGAGGATGTTTAACGGTTCGTTCAAATTTTGGGAGAACGAGCATCCACGTCTACCTTACCAAGTCGATTCGAATCAAATTTTGAAATATTAGCTTGCCACTTCTTTTTTAGATGGAGAGATAATGCTCGGGAGTAATGTGTTTTTGCATGCTCGTTGCTAGCGATTTACTATATGACAAATAGTTGCCCACTCAAAAACGCGAATCAAACCCAAAATGAAATATCTCGATTCAATGAACTAGCTCATTCAGTAGGTCAAAATAGTGAACTAAATCCAAAATTGAACACCTCAATCGAGTAGCATGTTGTACAGTATTATAGTACTCCATGAACATGTTGAAAGTCAAATTAATGAACTTGTTTGATATACGCATATATCCGTTCATGTGTGGATTGCAGACAACATTGTCTCCAATTTAAATATTTGAATGCAAGTTTATATCAGTCTTTGATGCATAAAACACGACCTCCCCCTCTCCCGGACTCCTGTTCTCTCTCTCTCTCACTCACTCTCTCGCCGACAATCTTCAATTTTGTCGCATGCATCCGACACAAAAACCTTGTTGGTCCCTCTCCCTCTCTCTCTCTCTGTGTGGGGGGGGGTCTTTCTAGTCCGCATTCATATATACACCATCTATAGGTCTCTCTCGCACACTATGTATGATACTCTAGCTAGTCCAAGCTAGATATCTTGGGTGCACTCATCGTACGCACACAAATTCCTTGGCTCTTTGCCCGTAACTCTCTCACGCACCACCATGTCATCTCGGAGCTCTTCCCCCCCCCCCTCTCT
>NC_057813.1:75880778-75898806 GCF_018294505.1 Triticum aestivum | reverse complement strand
CATATCTCACTCGCACTCGATAGGGCCATCTAAAACTCTATCTGTCTCCATCGTTCTCTCTCCATCTCACACGCACACACACACACACACACAATCTCATGCCCAGCTAGCCAAGTATGATGGTCTCTCACTCAATTGTAGGCACACGCAGTCCTCCCCTATATGTATATGACTAGCTAATCTTAGTCTCCATCACAAACATGTGCATGGTCTATCTCGATTTCTCTCGGGGCATCTTTCTATCGCGCACGCACTCCCTCAATCTCCCACCCATATAGTCCCCTCACGATCTCGAGGGGATCTCTCTATCACAAACACACCCTCTCTCCCCCCTTGCGTCCATGCCATCCATGTGTCCCTCTCGACCTTTTTTCCTTGTTGGCCAGACCTCTATTGGACATGTGCTACAGGGGTGTCTCTCTCCGTTGCAAACAATCACACACTAGCTATCTTCATGTATCTCCTCGCCTCGCTTTTCCATCTCGGAGATGCATGCGTGATATGTTCGCATAAGAAACGAAAAAACACACACTCTCTCTCTAATTTATCGTTTGTTGTCACTTTCTCTTTCACACACATACTCTTTTTGCACACTTACTCATTCTCCTTCACACGCACTTGATCTGTCTCGACTGAGGCACTCACCTCCGTCCATAGCACATAGATTTATTGAAAAGTCAAACATCACAAAGTTTGACCATGTACGTGGATAAAAAGAATTACATCTAGTACGGCAAACATATACCATTAGATTCACCATGAGATGTAGTTTTTTATGATGTATCTTTGGTATTGTAGATATAAATAACATTTGCATAAACCTGATCAAATTTTCCAAAGTTTGACTTCTAAAAATTTACATGCACTGCATTATCGAGCGGATGGAATATCTCTTTCCCCCTCGCAGCTATCTGACGCACCACTCAGCCTTATCGGGGCTCCTCAATCTCTCTCAAACTTTATTGGTCAGTTTGGTTCGTGACCTGACCCTCATGCCTTGATGGTCGGTACTGCCTGGTGTGGATGTGAGATGTAAAATATTTCTGCCTGGCCAGGCTTGTGTGGTGCTGAAGCGTTTGGTTCATGCCTGGGCCAGGCAAAGCATCAACGTCCCATCAATCAATCCATGCATCAATTATTTAATGCTAATATCCATCCATGTTGCTGTTAGCCTCGTGGCCGCACGACTAGGCACGGCCAGTCGTTCGAAATCGGTCGCTTGGGCCAGGCTACTTGTAGTGTGTGGAGTTCAGCCAGGCTAATTAAAGTGCAAGGGAACCCAGCCCAGGTGGGCTTTCTTTTTCACAGGGTAGCAACCAAACAAGCGTGCATGAAATCCAGCCACAACCCCAGGACACGCAAAAGATGCTCACGACGCAAGCCAAACGCTCCTTATATCTCCCTGGTTCACACATACACATGTCTCGCTCGCGCTATACATATAGACCCATCCAACACTCTCCGCCCTTGTTCTCTCTCCATGTGACACGCACCCCCCTAAGTACCACAATCCCTCACTCCATCATAGGCTCTGTTTGGATCCATGGGTTAGAGTTAGTTTGGGTTAGTTTGGAGTCAACTAACCCAAAAAAATCCAAACAGGAGGGTTAGTTTAGATTAGATGCATCTAACCCATCCAAAAAAACTAACCCATCCAAGAGGTGCTTATTTGCGTTAGTTCTTCTCGGGACCACTAATAAACACTTTTTTCTCTTGCTCTCCCCGCAGCAGATCCCTCCCCACTTCCTCGAAGCTTCTCATCCTCTCCCTCCCTCCCTCTCGCACCGCCCGTGAAGGTGCCTCGCCGTATCCGCGCTCCACTAACCCTGCCATCCAAATACCTCTCTACTTAGAGTTAGTTCAGGGTTAGAATCTAACTCTAACCTCTAACTAAGTTAGAGTATCCAAACAGGGCCATAGGCGCAAGCACTCCCCCCCCCTCCTAAGTATGATTATCTCTTACTAGCCATCAAGAACACACGTATTGTCTCCTTCCATCCATACGTTTATCTCGATATCTCTCGAGGCATCTTCTATCGCGCACACACCTTGTCACTCGATCTCCCACCCATGTAGTCCCATCACGATCTCCAAGGGATCTCTCTATGACAAACATACACTTTCTCCTCCCCATGTCTGCATTTTCTCCGTACGTCTCTCTCGACCTCTCTCCCTTGTTTGTCAGACCCCTCTTGGCCATGTGCTAGGGGTCTTCCTCTCTCGGTTCCAAACAACCACACACTATCTCCTCACCTTGCCTCCATTGTCGAAGATGCATGTGTGATATGTTTGCATAAAACACACATGCTTTTTCTCCACTTTTATCGTGCGTTGTCCATGTATCTTTCACACACACACACACACACACACTTTTTTCACTCTCTCTCTCTCTCTTTCTCTCTCTCTCTCTCGTCAGGGACTCTGTCACGTCCATAAGCATATGGATGTTTTGAAAAGTCAAACCTCAGAAAAGTTTGACTAGGTATATGTGGAGAAAAACATTTACATCTGGAACGATCATTAGATTCATCACAACATGTACTTACTTCATACTATCATTTATCTTTGGTATTGCCGATATAAGTAATTTCTTTATAAACTTGGTCAAAGTTTCAAAAGTTTGACTTTAAAAAAATGTTGTAACTACATTATCGAACGGAGGGAGTAGCTCTTTCTCTCTCTCTCTCTGCTATCTCTCACGGGCCTCCCCTCTCACTCGAACTCTCTATACCAACGGATTATACGCTCAATGTGTCAGCGTATAGCTCTATATATTGTTTAGTTGACCGGTCAACCAATCCACATGCTGCGTTGTCAGCTCGTGTTCTGTATCTTGGTGTGATGGCCCATGTGGCAGTGGGTGAAAATAAGTAAACTAGAGGCCCATCTGACACGCGGTGAAGGAAACAAAGTTGAAACCACTCGGGGTAGCACCCCGCACGCTAGTAAATTGAGGGCGCATTGAGGACAAACTTCTTGTGCGCAAAGGACGCACTCGCACACAATTCACCACTGCGCGGCGGCATGCAAAGAAGGATGCACTCACGCACACCCAGCACATGTGTACACCGGCGTCGCCGCCAGTTGAGATGGACAGCAAGGCAGCCAACAAGCGGAGGCCGCTCGAGCCAAAACCGCATCCGGCGAGCCTGGACTTCATCAGCAGCCTCCCCGATGACATGTTGCTCGTCATCATCGGCCTCCTCCCCACCAAATCTGCCGTGCGGACCGCCCTGCTCTCCTAGCGGTGGCGCCCCCTCTGGTGCTGCGTCCCCCTCAACCTCATCGTGACAGCTACCTCTGCGACGGGGATTGCAAACGCATGGCCGCAGTCTCCAAGATCCTTTCATCGCACCCTGGGCCAGCCAGACGCCTTGACATCCGCATGTTCAGTACCAACTGGAAGGTCCAGCCCAAGTTCGACGAGTGGTTCTTATCCGCCGCCCTAGATCAGCTCGAGGAGCTCAGCTTTGAAGCTGGACGATGTCGCTCTCTGCCGCCGTCCGCGCTCTGCCTCACGCCAACATTGCGCCGCGCCAGCTTCAGCTCCTACTATCTTCCCCAGATTGATGTCGCGCCCGCCCTTCTTCTCCCTCAACTCAAGCAGCTTGACCTCTTCGACGTTGTCACCTCGAAGAAGGCTATGGAGCACCTGCTCCGCAGCTGTACTGCGCTCGAGTACCTTCGTCTTGAGCAGATCCACGGGTTCATTAGCCTCCACATCGCCTCGACGAATCTCTGATGGATTTATGTGTCTTGCTGGCCCCGCAACAAGACATCAATTGGGAAGAGATCACTCCAGCTGTTCCACGTTATGGTCATTGAGAATGTGCCTTTCCTTGAGAGATTGCTTGTATCAGATCTAGAAGGTCCAACAAAAATCAGGGTCATTGACATGCCGAAATTAACAGCGTTGGTGTACTCGTCTGCCAAATTCTCCGAACTCTTTATTGGATCCGTAATCGTTCAGGTACATCACTCATCTTCTTCTCCGTCTTCTTGAAATTCACATTTTTAAATTTCTTCTTGATGTATTTACGACCGTCTTCCAGAAAATGATTCACACAAGCTTGACCCAGTCCATACGCACAGTGAAGATCTTAGCACTAAAATCTATCGGCCCCAATCTGGATCAAGTTGTTGGATTCCTTACATGCTTTCCATGCACGGAGAAGCTGCTTATCGAGGTGAAACTTCTTTCCTATTAGTAAACGGTAATCACAACGTAGCTCAATTTTTTCGTAATTTTCCCAAATTACGATGACAAGTGTAGTGTTCAAAACTACATCTACGCACTGCACCGAAAGAAATGTTTTTAGTATTTTTTTTCTCACGTGATCACCTGCATCATTTTTATGTTGTACTACTATAGTAGCCTAGGCTAGTCATAGTGGAAAGTAACTTAGACTACTCCAGTAAATCTATGGTTACCCTAAGGGCAAGTACTACTACTACCTTCGTCCTGGTTTACTCTTCCAATTTGGTAGTATCAAAATTTGACCATAGATTTAACTGACAAAATGTTAATGCATGTCACTAAGAACTATATCGTTGGATTCGTATTTGAACATAATTTCAAATGGTGTAATTTTTAGTGACATGCATTGGCATTTTCTTAGGTAAATCTATGGTCAAAATTTTATACTAAATACGAGGTGGTATTCCCTCCGTCCCAAAATTCTTGTCTTACATTTGTTTAGATACGGATGTATCTAACACTAAAATGTAACTAGATACATCCGTATTTAGACAAATTCAAGACAAGAATTTTGGGACGGAGGGAGTACAAAAGTGGGCTATGTAGGCCAAAACATGTGCCAAATTCACTTGTGATGCATTTGGCATCGATGCCACTCCATTGCTCACCTGGTGGCCCAATCTAGAGCACCTACTTTGCTCCGGTGCCAAATTAACTCATGCAATGAAAAAACACTACGTGGGAGAGAGAGAAGACTGAGGCAATAAAAAACACTTGTTTGAGAGAGTGAGAGGCTGGTGTAGTTGGTTTGATTGATTTGTTTATACATGTGGGTCTGTGTGCACAGCGGTGCCAACTCTCTCACATCGCGAGACCGGTGCCAAAATCGTTTGATTTGACATTGATGCGTATTATGTGGCATACTTTTGCGAAATATGGCATCGGGCACATAGTGGAAGGCAACAAATGCCCAAGCTCTTCACGTGCTCCTAGTTAAATGAGAGGAAACAGAAACAGAGAGAGAGGGAGAGAGAGAGAGTGAAAAATTATCACTAGCCAGCCAACCCTATCGTGTGAGCGAATGACATTGGTACCTCTTGATGACACGGCAATCTTATGCAGCCAGCTGCTCTAATATGTTCTATTCTTTTGCAGATAAAAAAGACCCGAAAGTGAAAAATGTGCTGCAGTATAACAATCTCATCAAATGCCTTGATCTCCATCTTACAGAAATTGATTTGATCGACTATCGAGGCAGCACATCTGAGATTAAATTGGCGAGGTTCTTTGTTTTGGAGGCAAGTGTGCTCAAGGTAATGAGGTTTGGCATTCTCTGGCGCAACAATGAATGGCGTGCTGATCACCGCAAGCGTCTAAGCCTAAATGACAAAGTCTCCGCAGAAGCTGAATTTGTTTTTGAAACATCAAGTGGCCAAAGACTCGAAAACTTATTTGCCCATTAGTGACTTGTCAGGGCGGTGGATTATAGTTTGTACGATAACGCTGCATCCACCTAAAGTACCAAAAGTTCTTACGTGAACTTCCTAGTAATTCCCTCTTCCTAGGTGCAGCATTACTCCTAACATTTGTAATATCAGTTTGAAACTTGTAATATTGTCGTGTCCTATTCCTGCGTTGTCAAAATCCTGCAAATCAAACAGTTCCTGAGTTGGTGATGATGTTGTGCCTCCCATCTTTCACCAGTAGCCGTCGGATCTAGATCTGACGCATACAAACCAAGCTTCTCCATTTTTGCAAAAAGATGCCCGCACTTGTTCCCTATTTACAAACAACTCCTTGTCTCTCACAATCAGCCTTATCTCCTCCCCACCACATCTAGAAGGTCGTGGAAAAATCTGGCGCGATGGCCACTGCCGGAGCAGTCCACCCCCAATCTTGGTGTTCCATGCAATGCACGGGCATCTACGCATGGGAAATTATGTCGAACGGGGATAGTTGTAAGCAGGCTAGCTCTATAGCCATGATGATAGTGACTGCAGACGGTGAGGCTGACTATGGTATGCCAAACACGGCACCTATACTCAGGTGTCATCTCCGGCGCATGGTCTTGTCACTTCACTGTGAGGAGCAGCACATAATAATTTGACCAACGGGTAGTACAGTGCTAGTACTCCTAGGAGTTGGTAGTACTACTACTAGTACTAGTAGCACCACCGTCTGGATTTGGGAGTACTACCACATCCATCTGGATTTTAGTATTTGACTAGCAATATCTAGTAATGCATGTCACAAAAAATGTACTACTCCCTCTGTAAATAAATACATGGTGTTTTATTCCCATTGGCGAGAGAACTTAATGTTTTCTTGCTAACTAGAGTCTTAATAGGATTACATGCAATGAACTAAACATTGCATGTCATGTTTGGTAGTCTCAAGTCATTGAAAGCATGCACGGCCCACATCTCTCATTGGTTGATATGTCACGAAATAAGAAACAAGGAGGGAGTTAATGCACCATGCCAAAGTGTTTTGGGATTATTTGGTTTTCGTAATGTGACTAACACAACATTTTTGTTTACATGCATTAACATTTTATTAGTTAAATCAAAGGTCAAAACTTGGCGCAAAATGCAAAGGGGACCAATAAACCAGTAAACATCAAACTTCTCTCGTTTGGCCCCAACTAGAGGTCCGGTGAGATGACTATACTGCACCGGCACGGAGGGGGCGCAGCTTCATTGACTTACGGCAACTGCTTTGGGTGAATGACACGTGGGCCCAGGGGGTGGATGGCCCACCTATTATACAGCCAAAGGCAGGTGCAGTAGAGGGCCGAGGAGTAGTACGAAATCCTACGCACCTACGCATGCTAACCAAGGGCAAGAGTGATCACTCGAATCGCAAGATGAGTTGACTAGTAGAAGCTAAGCTAGACCCATGGAGGCGATGAGCGCGAGCATCAGCCGGCTGTGCCAGATGGTCCACGACGCCGGCCTGCGGCCCGGCAAAGAGGAACGTCTCCAGGTAGTATTGCTTGAGGCCGGCAGGGTGAGGGGCCGCTTGGACGACAGCTTCGTCTCCTTGTTCGACGAGGTCCTCGTCGGTTTCCTCGACAAGTTCACCGTCGTCAAGAAGCTCGCGGACGACTTTGACGTAAGCCTTCAGCCGACGCACCCAGGCTCTGTGATGCTCGCCACCCTCAACGGCCACTATGGTGACAACCTCTTCGACGCACTGGTGACCCTGCGACTGCCCACCATCGCGCCGGAGAATGTCCACCTTGAGGTCGCGCTCGCCGCGCAGCGCCTGGCGCAGCAAGACACCATGGACATAATCACCCACGTCTACGCGCATGCAAGAGGAGGACGATAGGATGCTGGCCTTCTTGGACCGCAGGGCAACCTTGGACGCATTGTTCAGAAGCACGTTGAGCTCGCCGCCAACGCCGCTGCTCCTCTGTTCAGAAGCACGTTGAGCTCGTCGCCAACGTTGTTGCTCCTCACACGTCGGTTGGTGACCTGGCGCACTAGGGCGTGAGGATGTCGTTGATGGATCCGTATGTATTTTTATCTTTCCATCAAATCCATGTAGTAATATATGATACTACAGTAATTATCTTACCTTTCGCATCAACTTCATAATTTTCGTACGTACTCCATGCATGAACGGCGCCAGAACCAAACTTCTCATTACTCTAGGAAAAATCGTTATTTTCTATCTATCGATCGTGCCATGGAGCAGAACCAAATTTTACAAGTTACTAGTTCAAAAGGAAAAGCCTGCCGTGTTCGCGTCGCACCCCCACACGGTTGGTCTGGCACGCCGCTCAAGTGGGAATGCGTGCGGTGTTGCATTTTCACTTACAAGTGGGATCGTAGTTGAGCAAACCGACTATCGGCAAACCCCCGCCCCGCCCACCGCGCGATGGCTGAGAAAATAGGAGGGAGAAGAGATGGCTATAGCACGGACTCCAAGAAAATTGGTGTCGGATGGGACTCATGTGGGTGGCGTGTGCCGTAGTGCTAGACATGAATGCTAGTTATGGCCCATGCCACCCCACTATATCGAGCCTATATCGAGGTACAGTACGTAGAACAAATTTCCTGCAGTCCGTGCTCAGCACTCCTCTATCTTTCTTCTCACCCAGCCAGCGGACGCGCGGAGCCCATCGTCTGTTTGCTCACATGCGGTCCCACATGTCACTGAAAACACAAGCGGACCCACTGAACCTGCACATCTTTCACCTCGACGTGCTGGTGATGAAAAACAAATCCAAGAAAGATCTTCGGTGGCCGCTTTTGGAGTTACTCAAGAGTAGTAAGATTCTATTTACAGTTTAACCCAAGATGCACATCTCGTGGCTTCAACTTATCAACTACCACTCTATTTTCTTTCATGACACGACCTGGATGCTGGATGTCCCACGTGTCGGCAAAAGGAGGAAGAACCCGACCAAATCTTCGGTTGTGCTCTCGGATTAGACTAGTTGTGCTAACTTAAAAAATTTATTGTGTACTCCCTCCATTCCAAAATACTTGACTTCCATTTGTCCAAAAATGGATGTGCCTATATACTAAAACATGTCTAGATACATATATATTTTGACAAACATGTCTAGATACATGTGTAGAAGCCATGTATTGTGCAACGGAGGGAGTAGAATGGATGCAAGTTTTTGTATTGGGAAGAAGAGTACATCCATATATTGATAGAGCGTTGGAGTTGGCCTTACAAGTGGGACCGCAATTGAGGAAACCGACTATCGGCAAACCCCCACCTCGCCCGCCGCGCGATGGCTGAGTTAAGAAACGATGAGGTTGAAGAGATTGCTCTAGCACGGACTCCAAAAAATTTGGTGTCAGATGGAAGTCGTGCTGGTGGCGTGTGCCGTACTCCTGGACGTGAATGCTTGTTCTGGCTCATGCCACCCTACTACTTCTACTACTTACTAGTATATAGTACTACTAGTATCAAGGATTCGAGGTGCTGGTTACGTATGGCTACAGTAAAAACACCCGCACGACGCGCGAAGCATGTGAAGCTAGTACAAATAGTGTACTACTATTGTTGATGATTGGCCTCATCCGATAACCTATTGCAATGCACGTACAATTATGTATTCGGAAAATATTTTTTTGCCTCGTCGCACCACTCACTCACAGAAGCAACTAGAAAGCCATTCATAAATTTAGTAAGTTTATCACAGGCATATCATTTTATTACATACAACAGGTCTTCAACCCACAGCGACAACGAGGATACATTATAAATACTAAAGTTTTCACCACACAACAAATAACAAGCAATGAAATGAACTTCAACTCAACCATTCCTCCGCATTGGAAATGCTTGCTTTGAACCACAAGTGATTCTCTGGGACGGGCCATCCATTGTCGATCTGGAGACCAATGCAGGACTGATCATCCAGGCTAAAGCGGCCTACTATATCAGTACCAGGGTAGGGAACCACCCAAATGTCTGAGGTATAGACACAGTTGCTTCTCATAAATGGTAGTAACGTTGTGTCAATAGTAGTTGGATCGCCTTTCACCATCATTGGATAGTTTTGTCCAAGGAAGAGCGAATTTTCTCCAAGACTATCAATTCTGTACCAGGGAGAAGGAGTTGGTGCTAGCACACTAGTATCCATCCCGAATACCATGCAACGGGTGTTGGAATAGGTCCGGAGAGTGCGACCATGGGAGACTACACCTGCTTCCTTAGCAGTAACATCATCAATGGGCTGTATACACACGAGAAGAGGTGATCCATCAGAATTAGTTGCAAGGCGCCAAATAGTATATGGGCGCTGCTCGTCCTCATGCTCATGATCATCACCATCATCATCTCCCCCTTGGTTATAAAAATCTTCAAGTATAGGTGGTGGAATGTTCACAGGACCTTGGAAAGACAAGAAGAAGGTTAATTAGTAAGGCTGGCCATAGTGGGGGTAACATAAGTAGTATCATGCACTTGGGACTTGCAAACATGCTTATGTGGTAGGCAATTAATGAAGAGAGAGATGGTTATAGTAACATAGGTAGATACCGTAACATAATAAATGTGATGCTACTATGTGTCATGCATGGCAATAAATGAGACCACCTATGATACTAATCTAAGATACTATGCACTATAGAGGTAGTAACATAAACTAGTAACATATGCATGTTACTAGTCTAAGTTACTCCCCACTATGACCAGCCTTGCTAACCCGCATGCATGTGGATGAAACAATTATAATTACGGTGGAAGACAAACGTACCGAAACAACGAGGATGCCATGCAAAAACAGTGCCACGAGTGGTGGCAGCAAACACAAGGCCCTCGTATTCAATTGCATCACAGTACTCATCCGTGTACAGAAACTGATTTTTGAGCAATATCCATCCAGTCAAACCACTGACGACGGCAACAAGCTTGTTGAAGATAGCAACAACTTCATAGTTGTTGTAATTCCATGAGCGGTTGGGGACTCGAGAAATTGCTATCTTCCATAGAAGACAGTCACCATGATTGTATTTGAACGTGCGTACAATACCGGTGTGCTCAACCTCTCGGCAGTCTGCTGAGATTTTTGGAAGTGGAACCCAGTCACGAGTGTACACATTCACAAGTTCCCACTCGCAGTTGGACCCAATGTAAACAACCCAATCTCCATTTGCGCCTGCCCAAGCCTTGCCCTCAAGCGATGGCATCTTAACATCATACGTATCATTATCAAGCGGCATCAACTTGCACAGGGCGAGGCCTCCGTCGTGACGGCGCCAGTCATCAGGGTCACGGCGAAGAAGATAGGGGAGATCAAACCGCTCCTTGACTCTTGGGTTCCTTGTAATGATGTTATTAGTTGAGTCGAGAATGGGCTTGAACGAACCTACCATGCTAGCCGAGGTGATGACGTCGCATCGACCAATGAGTTCCTCCACCACGTCATCTTTCAGATCGGGGCAAGAATAACGGGGTCGTTTCCGTCCTGTTCCCTCCATGGAGAATACGATCGAACAATGGCAGAATAAAGCGTGAAGGGCTGAAGGAAAATGGAGGAGGGAGAGGAAGAGCGTGCGACAGCAGTTCCAAATCGAGAGGGAAAGGCGAAGAGTCGATGGACAGTTGCCAGTTTGCCACGGTTCACGAAGGGGCACCCCGGCCTACACGTTGGTTCGGAAATACTCCTACTACTCGCCGTCGTCTCACTGATATGTGGAACGGGACCACATGTCAACGAGTCATGGTGTGTAATTTCTCGTGCAAAATGTGATCTGGCCGCGTTGGCCCGAGGTGCCGCATTAGTTATCGTCCTTTATTTTTTTAATGGCGCGCCGTTCAGTTTTGAAGCACGACTAACTGGTATTGTACGCAGAGAAAATATAAACTACTCTACCACTACTCCACCTCCAGTACTAGTAGTACAAAGAAGATATATAGGCTGGAGCTTCAGCGCCTTTCTTGCCAAGGGCTGCCCACTTGCTTCTCACACTACCACCCTCTCTCCAGATCTAAAAAAGATGGCCACTCTCTCCCTCCTCACCGGTTGTCACAGATCCGCCGGGGAAGAAAAGGACGTGCAGCGTTGACGCACTCGTCGTCGGCGAGCGAGGTCACGCACTAACGACAAGGCCGTCCTCTCAGACCTAGCGCCCGCGCGGGATCGATGTCGTAGTGTGTGCGGAGGACGACGACCACGAGCGAAGCCACTTCCCGCCGACCCTCAGGTATGCTACCTCTTTTCGAACCATACCCTTGTTCTATTGCCCCATCTGGCACGTCGTTGCATGTGGATCTTTTTCCACTCCACCATCTTCCCAATTTGCTATCCTCTGCTCTGCTGGCCACGCAGACGAAAACCATAATTTGCACTATTAAAGGAAACCCTACTTCATGCAGACTAATGCATGTCTGGATTGAATAAGGAAAGGAAGGGAGAATGTAGTGTCCAAGAGAGTAGGCATCGAACCCGCATCTAGGTTGAAAAGGGGAAAATCAGTAGCTAAGGAACGAGTCTCGTGTCTCTTGGTTGAAGAAGGGTAGAAAGGCATGACAACGCAATAGAGAATGACCAGGCCGATCGGTTTGTTGTCCTCACATAGGAAAAAGGTGGCTAAAGAGAACAAAAATGGGACATAATCCACATATGTTGCCTGGATATTTGTTGCTCTGGGCAACCATACCTCCCTCACCACTCTGCGTCTATGGAGGTACATCGTACTGGTGCGCCCACTGTCCGAATGAGCCTCCCATGCTCTTATTGCCATTTTTTTGCTGTTAGTATAACGCCAGCAGTCAAGTCAAGCAATGCTACTGCTAAAGTGATGCCACATTTAACTAATGCTGCTCTCAGTCTAATGCCACAGATAAATTTAAGCAGTGCCATTTAATGTCACTGGATCATTTCAGGGTTAGCTGTTGATTGTGGATGTATTAAAGATTTTTCAGCTAAGGCATTCTAATGTTGTTGCATAGCCAGTATACCAATGATGAAACATGTTACTACCTTCAGAATTTTGCACTGTTAATGCTTATAGATTACATACCTCACTTTCATGAGATAAGTTAATTTTTTTGTATAGTGTCACCAAAATGCCAAGGCGCTGATGTCATTTTATTTTGGTTAAACTGCACAGACAATTATGAAGACAAGAGGAAAGGTCAAGAGTGGGCACCTCCTCCTCCGGCTGTTCTCTTGATTATCAAGAGGAAAGATCAAGTTTCTATGTTTGATCGATTATCAAGATTGGGATAGCAATTTTTAAGGTCCCCCCGAGTTCGAAATGATATTTACCTTGGAGGTACATGGTTTGCAATTTTTTTGTACTGTCATTAGTTAATAATGCTAGTTACCGTCAGAATTTTGTATTTGGTTTAATGCTCATGCACAGCTAGTATACTAATGCTGAAACTTGTTACCTTTACATTTTGTATTGTTAATTCTTATAGAAACCTTACAGTGCTAGAGTTTATTGAAATCTGTTCAGTAAAACCATTGTACTGTACCCTGTAATAAACTAACTACTCTACTGTTGCACTAGCCACTGTATTATTGTATATTTGTAGTATTCGAATGGTGTTGCATTAGCGTATGGACATAAATAAAGTGTGGCAAGCTTTCCCAGATATGTGCTCAAGAAAACTACTACCTGTTTTTCTAAATACTAGACGTTTGGGTACTTTAAATTGAACCGTGAAAACATCTTATATTAAGGAACAGAGGGTGTAGAGTTCACTCAAATTATCCAGGTAAAGCTAGTCACACCTTTGTTAAAATTAATGTTCATTATGTTATCGGAGGAGGTTTGTATGTTTGTCTCTAATGCCTGTCTACTACATACCTGACATCATGATGTAATGTTAAGTCATTTCCTTTTGTACAGTGTAACTAAATTGTCAAGGCGGTGATGGCATTTTATTTTAGTAGAACTGCACAAAATTTGCTTAAAAGAAGAGGAAAGGTCATGAATGGCTCAGTTTTTCAGAAAAAAACTATGTATGCCTTCCTGACATCAGCCGATGTTGCTTTATTTATTCCTTCAAACAGGTGGTTAGAAACAGTCTTGCTACCTTTTCCCATTACGAAATTGGAATGCTTATATTTATGAGTCTATGCTTCAACTAGTGCCACTTTTATAGTAATCACACTTTCAATATCTATGCAAACAGGGATGCTCGATTTTAGTGGAGCTGCACAAAAAGTCCAACTGGTTCAACATTAGGAGCATGTTTTTTTCCAAACCTTTATATCCAATTGGTGGCACTATGAGTTGTTCATTACGAAGGTACATGGTTTGCTACTATCTTGCTACTCTTTTTGTACTGTCATTTGGTAGTAATACTAGTGGTTTGCATGTGAATTTATTGGCAGGTGGACCTACATTGGAGGTGCAGGACAGGATTCAATGATTGGATGCTCAATTTCGGTTGTATCGATTTCACCTCTTCCATCACTGCGAACATGGTGTGGTATATGTTTACTAGCTGCTTGATATTTGTGCAGACAGAGATGTCTACCCGTTGCTATTTGGCAAACAAACAAAGTGTCCGCAATTTTGGTTGAACTGCGCAAGAGAATAGTATAGTCACTGCATGCAGTGCCATTTGAAAATAGACACAAAGATTGGATAGTCACTTCATGGACTGCAGAAAAGTAGTACTGTACAATTTACTGGCCAACAATTGGTGCTTCATTGCTTTGGTCTGATTATACAATGGGCATCATTTTCCCTAAGTTAAAGTTTGTATTCCGAAAATAGTCTCGCGGTGTGATCGAGAGAAGACCAAATCATATTGCAGTGGATGTTCCTCCATCATGTGTGGTTCATTCTCATGGTTCCAGCTGTTGGTGAAACCACTTACGTTTGCAAGAGGAATTGTAGACTTCACAAACAAATTTGTCTTTCAGTCTGTACTGAATATTGGCCAAGAGAAGCATCAATGTTAGTCGGAAGAACAGATGTTTTTTCTAGATCTTTGCTTTTGGAGCTACATATTTGTATATGATCTGTGAATCATTGAGATGCATTAACATGTTGATCTTATGTATGGGAATCGTACTAGTTAATTTTAGTTGCGACGCAAGATTCGAAGTGGCTGATCTTTGCTTTTGGAGCTACATATTTGTATATGATCTGTGAATCATTGAGATGCATTAACAGTTACTTATTTCTGTTCGCTCAGTGTTTACAAGTTACTGATCGATCACTAGCTAGCCTACAAATGCGCACCTGGGAGTTTTATTTGCGACGCTAGATGCGAAGTGGCAATTTTTTGAATAAAAATGCCTACCTCTGAAGAAACTGACAAGCTACACTATCAATCCTACACGGATAAAAATGCCTACCTCTGAAGAAACTGACACGCTACACTATCGATTTGTGACGCCCCCGATTCAATCGTACACTAATCATGCACGCAAACGTGTACGATCAAGATCAGGGACTCACGGGAAGATATCACAACACAACTCTAAAAACATAGATAAGTCATACAAGCATCATAATACAAGCCAGGGGCCTCGAGGGCTCGAATACAAGTGCTCGATCATAGACGAGTCAGCGGAAGCAACAATATCTGAGTACAGACATAAGTTAAACAAGTTTGCCTTAAGAAGGCTAGCACAAACTGGGATACAGATCGAAAGAGGCGCAGGCCTCCTGCCTGGGATCCTCCTAACTACTCCTGGTTGTCGTCAGCGGGCTGCACGTAGTAGTAGGCACCTCCGGTGTAGTAAGAGTCGTCGTCGACGGTGGCGTCTGGCTCCTTGACTCCAGCATCTGGTTGTGACAACCAGAAAGAAAGGAAAGGGGGATAAGGGGAAGAAAGCAACCGTGAGTACTCATCCAAAGTACTCGCAAGCAAGGAGCTACACTACATGTGCATGGGTATATGTGTAAAGGGCCATATCAGTGGACTGAACTGCAGAATGCCAGAATAAGAGGGGGAATATCTAATCCTGTCGAAGACTACGCTTCTGGCAGCCTCCATCTTGCAGCATGTAGAAGAGAGTAGATTGAAGTCCTCCAAGTAGCATCACATAGCATAATTCTACCCGGCGATCCTCTCCTCGTCGCCCTGTTAGAGAGCGATCACCGGGTTGTATCTGGCACTTGGAAGGGTGTGTTTTATTAAGTATCCGGTTCTAGTTGTCATAAGGTCAAGGTACAACTCCAAGTCGTCCTGTTACCGAAGATCACGGCTATTCGAATAGATTAACTTCCCTGCAGGGGTGCACCACATAACCCAACACGCTCGATCCCATTTGGCTGGACACACTTTCCTGGGTCATGCCCGGACTCGGAAGATCAACACGTTGCAGCCCCACCTAGGCACAACAGAGAGGTCAGCACGCCGGTCTAAATCCTATGCGCGCAGGGGTCTGGGCCCATCGCCCATTGCACACCTGCATGTTGTGTGGGCGGCCGGAAGCAGACCTAGCAACCTCCATTACTAAGGAAGTCATGTTACGCGGTCCAATCTGGCGCGCGCCGCTCAGTCGCTGACGTCACGAAGGCTTCGGCTGATACCACGACATTGAGTGCCCATAACTGTTCCCACGTAGTTGGTTAGTGCGTATAGGCCAGTAGCCAGACTCAGATCAAATACCAAGATCTCGTTAAGCGTGTTAAGTATCCGCGAACGCCGAACAGGGCCAGGCCCACCTCTCTCCTAAGCGGTCTCAACCTGCCCTGTCGCTCCGCAACAAAGTAACAGTCGGGGGCCGTCGGGAACCCAGGCCCACCTCTACCGGGATGGAGCCACCTGTCCTTCCAGCCCCCACATCGAAATCACTTGCGGGTACTCAACGAGCTGACCCGACTTTAGTCACCATCTGTATAGTATGTATGTATGTATAGTATATACCCGTGATCACCTCCTGAGTCATCACGGCCCAATAGTATAGCAAGGCAGACTGACAAGAATGTAGGGCCAATGATGATAAACTAGCATCCTATACTAAGCATTTAGGATTGCGGGTAGGGTATCAATGACTGTAGCAACAATGACAGGCTATGCAACAGAATAGGAGTAACCGAACAGTAAAATGCTACACTACTCTAATGCAAGCAGTATAGAGAAGAATAGGCGATATCTGGTGATCAAGGGGGGGCTTGCCTGGTTGTTCTGGCAAGAAGGAGGGGTCGTCAACTCCGTAGTCGTACCGGGTAGCAGCGGCGTCGGTCTCGGTGTCTAGCGGAAGAAGAGGGGGAAGAAACAATGAATACAATGCAAATAGATGCATAACGATGCATGACAAAGCAAAGCGTGATGCTAGGCGTGCCCTAACGTGGTATGAGGTAATACCGGTGAAGGGGGGAAACATCCGAGAAAGTATTCCCGGTGTTTCGCGTTTTTGGACAGATGAACTAGAGGGGGAAAGTTGCGAGTCCGATAGGTTAGGGGGGTGTGGCGGACGAACGGGTTGCGTATCCGAAATCGTCTCATCGTGCTGAGCAACTTTCATGTTGAAAATAATTTAATCCGAGTTACGGATTAAAATATATGATTTTCTAAAGATTTTAATAATTTTTGGAATTTAATTAATTATTTAATTTAATTCGAAAATGTATTTATGACATCAGCATGATGTCATGCTGATGTCAGCAGTCAACAGGGTTGACTGGTCAACCTGACCAGTGGGTCCAGTGGGACCCACCTGTCATCCACTTTTTAAACTTAATTAGGGTTTAGGCTAAACAAACTACTGTTTAATTAAACTAACAGATTAATTAGATTAATTAACTAGGATTAATTAACTTAATTTATTTATTTTAATTAAGTAAGTTTAATTTTATTTACTATTTATCTGTTTATTATTCTTTCTCTTTTTTTAAATCCCCTTTTTTTACAAACGTTCTGGGCGCTGGGGCCCGCGTGTAAGTGGTCCAGGGCCTTGCAGGCACACGGGCGCGGGTGGGCACCGGGACCCGGCTGGGCACCCGAGCGGGGCAAGCGGGCGCGGCCATCTCCGGCGATGGCTGGACGGTGGGTGGTCTCGACAGAGGCGCCGCTTCGAGTGGAGCAGCGGCAGCGGGCAAGGGACGGTGCCGGCGTGGCCGCGGCGGCAGCAGGAGGCGCCGCTAGAGTGGGGGTGCGGTGGAGGCCAGGACGGGGCAGGCCAGGAGGGCGCGGGTCGCGCGCGCAGAACGGCCAGGGCGCGGCCGGAGCCGGTCGAAGCAAGGGGGTCGCAGGCGGTGAGCCAGCGCGAGCTTCCCGCGTGCGGCGGCAGATGCGGCGCTCACGGTGAGCGCGCGTGGCACGGGGTGCACGTCGAGGCGAGGGAGAGAGAGGAGGTCGGGACCTCACTGGGTGTCTGTAGGGAACGGGGCAGTGGGCGCGGGGGAGTTCGGGAAGGTCCGTTGTGGAGGAGGACGGGGA
>NC_057813.1:75867459-75880465 GCF_018294505.1 Triticum aestivum | reverse complement strand
GGATCGGGTTCTCCTCCCGATCTAGATCCAATCGAGGGGAGTGGGGGGGGGAGGGAGTGGGAGTGGGGTGAGCGGGCGACGGGGGGGTTAGGGTTTGGGGTACAATGCCATATAGGCCAGGGCGAGTGGGTCGGCCGAGTGGGCCAGCGGGTCGGCCAGCGGGGCTGTTTGGCCCAGTTGGCCAGGGGCCTCTACTCTTTTTATTTGTATTTTGTAGTTTGGTTTTATGTTTTTATTCTTTTCCCTTTTCTTTATTTTCTCTACTGTTTTAATTCAATTTAAAATATTTATGCATTTTATAAAGCTGTGTCCTCTACACTATAATTATCTATGTAATATTTAGTACAAATTGAACATTTTTATTTTAATGTTTGAAAACTTTTATTGTTTTCCTTTAATTAAATTTTGAATTTGTTTCGGTTTTGAATTATCTAGAGTTTATCAATAGTAACCGAGGTGACGTGGCATCATTAGCGGGGGATCACTGTAGCTTAATTATCCGGGCGTCACAATTCTCCTCCACTACAAGAAATCTCGTCCCGAGATTTAAGAGGCAGTGAAAGGGGGGAAGGTTTGGTAACGAATCTAGCGGGTCTTCTCATCTTGGCTTGCTCTTCTCGAAGAGGCCGGTCCAATATATTGATGTCTTCATTTCTCTGCTTTAGGTCATCATGATGAAGTCGGCGTCCTTTCTTCAGGAACTCCATCGTACTTACGAAAGAATAAAGAGTGGGCATTCCGGGAGAACAGACCTCTGCAAGGTCGACTATCTGGTCGATAACATCGGGGAGGGTGGCGGATAGCAACTCTCGAATTGAAACTTAAGAAAATATCGTGAGCAAAGTAAGAAGGTGCAAAATAGAAGTTTCAAGCGCATAGGCAATCGTTCGTTGCCTGAAACAAAGTGTGAAAGGGGTTCAGAGCAATCGGAATAAGTATTGCGTCTGATAGCAGAACTGGTGATCTCTCGAAAGGTGGCTCGTAAATTACTTACGAGGCCACACGCGAGGAACAACCTTGGCAACAGGGGATTTACCGGAGAGTCCAGTTTTGATCCTGTGGAACTGTGGGTTATGGGCCCACCATGTGGGTTAAAGTAAGAAGGGCATGGACATCTTGCACGGTCATGATAGCAAGACATGTCAGAGGGTAGGTTATCAGTTATGTTGGCAACAATGTCGGTACCAAGGGCGAGGGACGAAGAGAACCATTTTCCCGCTCATTGAACGAGGCGGACCAATAGGCAAAGTTCTCGTCCATCAATGGTTACCGGAATGCTATCAAAAAAAGCAACAGGGTCTTACTGACATGGTTGTACCCCAAGGTGTTTACATAAGCAGAAGAACATTACTGCTTAGATCAAATAGATCACGAGAAAGGTTGAACAAAACAATGGAAAGGAGAATGTGATCTTCATATTAAACATAACAATGGAAAGGAAAATGTGTTTAAACACATATTTCAAGGGTATATCCTTCCCAAGGACAAGCAAAGCATGATATCCATGACAGGATATAATGTAGAAAACTCTTTAGATAAGGTGAGAGAAATTTCATGACATTACCCATACAACGGTGTTAGGGTAATTGATAAGGAAAATTTAGCATTTGTGCTTCAAATGTCCTTACTTAAAATCGGAGTGCCACAAACATGCTTTGAGATAGCATTGACATGGTCTTCAAGCAAGGGTCAGACTTTGGATACACAAAGGATCCATCGGGAACAACTCATAGAATAAGTCTTATAATTTCCTCATGGAAGAATGGTTAACGTTGCCAAAATGGAACTTATAACAATAGGTCCTTCGGCCAGGTGTGCTAGACATGACATCACCTTACCGGGTCATATAAAGGCCAATGTTATATCTCATGGAAATATGTTCCAACCATCATATCTGACCGAGATTCAGTTCTGATTGGTGTCAGGATACCTCAGACTCATGATGCCTGAGAAGGAAGGTGCAACACAAGTTGTCGAGATGACATTGTAAGATTCTCGGGAATTGAACTATGGAAGCGAGTTCCAAAACAAGAGTTCGTCATTAAATCAAGGAGAGGTGAGGAGGTGGCTGATTGACTCAGCAACAATTCATTGAGAATTTCAAAGGATGGATTTCCACAATTATGTGAACAAGGAGATAACATTTGTCAGATCAAATGATATAATGAGATATGCTCGAGGAAAACATACCCAAGTAAACAACAGTTTAAAGGTGCACCCCGAAATATGGGCGTAGGTAGCTTGATCTATGTTAGAATGGTGATTCAATAACCAATAGTCTAAGAATGAACGGTCGTCCATTAACTTCAAAGCAACAGGGTTGCTAGAAGTGCGGAATTCAAGCAGCATCGTTCACCTATTGGTATTCCGGTTGGAAGCAACAGGGGGACCAAGGAATGAACGGATATGGCAAGAAGTATCACCTATATCAAGAATTCTTAAGAGGTGGTGAAATTCTCACGACATTCTTGACATAAAATATGGTAATACTCCAAGTTAAAGAAGAACAAATGCTGGATAGCAAGGATCTCAAGGTATAACACAAAACACGAACAAGTTTGTGTTGAACGGAAGGCAATAAAGTGGTCGATAATAACACAAATCATCGAGGGCAAGGATGGTATTTCTCATCATGAATTCAATTGATATCCTGGAAGGAGTCAAAATGTTGATGATGATCATGACAATTTGTTGTCGAGAGGATCCACGAAGAAGCAATTGAACAGCGACTGCATCAAGCAAAACGACTGATGCAACAAAAGTTTATTGGAGCCACAGATACGACACAAACTCGAAATCAAGCTCGCTGTTTTTAAGGCAAAATTATATGAGGAGGAAGATCGACGTAAGTTTAGCTCATCGTCGAAAATTTGTGCTCCGGAAAGAAGGACCAGGTAGCACAGTTAAAATTTAGCACAATAATGATATAGCCGATCAGGCTAGGAATGACTTGGAGGATTATTAAACTCGTAAGCAACGAAGATTACTTAGGGTTATCGAACTAGAGTGCGGAATCGGTTGACTTACCGGTGTTCTTGAGCGACTAACAACTCAGAACCCCTGAAAAATTGGAATCAGTGAGAAATAATAGCTGATGAAGACTCATAAGATGCAACACAATTCTTAGATATTCTCGAGATACCAGAGGGTAATACATGACGGTAGATCAAGGTAGAGGTTGGACTGGTGTATTGACTTGCAAAAGACAAGTGCTTTAACTTGTCCGAGAAATGGGATCAAAGAGAAAATATGGTCGGAACCACGATTGCATAGGATCAACTCACAGATACCAGATGATATTATATCAGCTAGATAATCATTTTGCAAGAAGCTTTCGAGACGATTTACATCATTTTCATGGGCATGAACACAAAGTTCAAGGTCGACTCCCACTTCTTCAATGTATAACCTTCCATTCACCTCTCACTTTTGAAGAAGTCATAGTGTTGAAACTTTATCTAGCAAAATACCAGAAGAGTATGACTCGTGAAAACTTTCGAGTTCACACATATTAAGGAAGGCATAGGTTCAACCCATAGGGGCTTCTTAGAAACATATACCACAAGTTTCAAGAGTAAATCTCACAAGCTCGAAAGTAGAGCAAGGTTGAGAAAGTAGATGATACAATTTACCAAAGGCATTATGTATCCAAGGGAAGGCTCACAAGGTTATTGAATATGAAGGACAATGCCGGATAAAATCCATTAAAGGATCTGTCGGTCCATAACAGAGCTGATGTGAGCATCGGCACACAATTAGAGGAAGTAACAATGCAAGGGCATTGGATTATAGAAACAACTGACTAATCCAGAGCTCAAATGCAAAGGAATTATGATTTCCAAATTAAGGGAACAGAAGCAATGTTCTGATTAGGGGTGGATAAGTTGAATAGCCTTAGGGGTACTATCGATGGCATTTGGATTGGTTGAGAACCAGCTCAAGTTTAAAATGGCGTCTGAGCCGGAAAGATAATTTAAAAGGATCAACTAATGATTGCGTGCATTCGCACTCATGTTGAATCAAAAGGATCAAAATGACGATGCCTAAGGATACTAACGAATATTGCCAGACATATGGAAAGCATCCATCATGCAAGTAGACAAGTATGGAAGAGCAATAAGCTACTAAGGATTTTTGGAGGATCGAATAGTATTTCGAAGACCATTGTGAAACACATGAACAACTGGGGGATGAGCGGATACTCGATAAGTGCGAGAATTATCCATAGGGGTATTCAGGTGACAAAGAACAGCAAGGCGGTAAGCTCAAAGGATTATCGAAACAACGACGAGTGTTTCGGGGTATCTGGTAATAACAAGACCAACTGGGGATGAATGTAAGAATAACAACTGCAAGTAGTTATCCATAAGGGTTGACGATGGAAGGGGAATTGCAAATGCGATGAACACAAGTTCTCGGGTTAACAGCGGAGAGTATCTTCAGGGTCTTCACGTGCAGCAGACGATCATCAGTAATAAGGGGCTCTCCAGGTGAAAGTGATAACGAGATCCTAATGTTAGATTTAGCAAAAATCATTTAACCCGAATAGAAGAGAGATCAAAGTCCCTGAGTATAGACAAGGAGTAAAAGATCCTAATACCACCCAATGGCGATGTGGGCCCATGGGCCGCACAGCCAAGTTAGTAAAACAATTTTCATCGACTAGACTCAACTTCGGCCAAGGAGTTGGAAAGGGGGATTCCTACAGGCAGTCGGCTCTGATACCAACTTGTGACGCCCCTGATTCAATCATACACTAATCATGCACGCAAACGTGTACGATCAAGATCAGGGACCCACGGGAAGATATCACAACACAACTCTAAAAACATAGATAAGTCATACAAGCATCATAATACAAGCCAGGGGCCTCGAGGGCTCGAATACAAGTGCTCGATCATAGACGAGTCAGCGGAAGCAACAATACTGAGTACAGACATAAGTTAAACAAGTTTGCCTTAAGAAGGCTAGCACAAACTGGGATACAGATCAAAAGAGGAGCAGGCCTCCTTCCTAGGATCCTCCTAACTACTCCTGGTTGTCGTCAGCGGGCTGCACGTAGTAGTAGGCACCTCTGGTGTAGTAGGAGTCGTCGTCGACGGTGGCGTCTGGCTCCTGGACTCCAGCATCTGGTTGCGACAACCAGAAAGAAAGGAAAGGGGAAAAGGGGGAGAAAGCAACCGTGAGTACTCATCCAAAGTACTCGCAAGCAAGGAGCTACACTACATATGCATGGGTATATGTGTAAAGGGCAATATCAGTGGACTGAACTGCAGAATGCCAGAATAAGAGGGGGGGTAGCTAATCCTGTCGAAGACTACGCTTCTGGCAGCCTCCATCTTGCAGCATGTAGAAGAGAGTAGATTGAAGTCCTCCAAGTAGCATCACATAGCATAATCCTACCCGGCGATCCTCTCCTCGTCGCCCTGTTAGAGAGCGATCACCGGGTTGTATCTGGCACTTGGAAGGGTGTGTTTTATTAAGTATCCGGTTCTAGTTGTCATAAGGTCAAGGTACAACTCCAAGTCGTCCTGTTACCGAAGATCACGGCTATTCGAATAGATTAACTTCCCTGCAGGGGTGCACCACATAACCCAACACGCTCGGTCCCATTTGGCCGGACACACTTTCCTGGGTCATGCCCGGCCTCGGAAGATCAACACGTCGCAGCCCCACCTAGGCACAACAGAGAGGTCAGCACGCCGGTCTAAATCCTATGCGCGCAGGGGTTTGGGCCCATCACCCATTGCACACCTGCACGTTGTGTGGGCGGCCGGAAGCAGACCTAGCAACCTCCATTACTAAGGAAGTCACATTACGCGGTCCAATCTGGCGCGCGCTGCTCAGTCGCTGATGTCACGAAGGCTTCGGCTGATACCACGACGTCGAGTGCCCATAACTGTTCCAGCGTAGTTGGTTAGTGCGTATAGGCCAGTAGCCAGACTCGGATCAAATACCAAGATCTCGTTAAGCGTGTTAAGTATCCGCGAACGCCGAACAGGGCCAGGCCCACCTCTCTCCTAGGCGGTCTCAACCTGCCCTGTCGCTCCGCCACAAAGTAACAATCGGGGGCCGTCGGGAACCCAGGCCCACCTCTACCGGGATGGAGCCACCTGTCCTTCCAGCCCCCACATCGGAATCACTTGCGAGTACTCAACGAGCTGACCCGACTTTAGTCACCATCTGTATAGTATGTATGTATGTATGTATGTATGTATGTATAGTATATGCCTATGATCACCTCCCGAGTGATCACGGCCCAATAGTATAGCAAGGCAGACTGACAAGAATGTAGGGCCAATGATGATAAACTAGCATCCTATACTAAGCATTTAGGATTGCGGGTAGGGTATCAATGACTGTAGCAACAATGACAGGCTATGCAACAGAATAGGAGTAACCAAACAGTAACATGCTACACTACTCTAATGCAAGCAGTATAGAGAAGAATAGGCGATATCTGGTGATCAAGGGGGGGGCTTGCCTGGTTGTTCTGGCAAGAAGGAGGGGTCGTCAACTCCGTAGTCGTACTGGGTAGCAGCGGCGTTGGTCTCGGTGTCTAGCGGAAGAAGAGGGGGAAGAAACAATGAATACAATGCAAACAGATGCATAACGATGCATGACAAAGCAAAGTGTGATGCTAGGCGTGCCTTAACGTGGTATGAGGTAATACCGGTGAAGGGGGGAAACATCCGAGAAAGTATTCCCGGTGTTTCGCATTTTTGGACAAATGAACCAGAGGGGGGAAAGTTGCGAGTCTGATAGGTTAGGGGGGTGTGGCGGACGAACGGGTTGCGTATCCGAAATCGTCTCATCGTGCTGAGCAACTTTCATGTTGAAAATAATTTAATCCGAGTTACGGATTAAAAGATATGATTTTCTAAAGATTTTAATAATTTCTAGAATTTAATTAATTATTTAATTTAATTCGAAAATGTATTTATGACATCAGCATGATGTCATGCTGACGTCAGCAGTCAACAGGGTTGAATGGTCAACCTGACCAGTGGGTCCAGTGGGACCCACCTGTTATCCACTGTTTAGACTTAATTAGGGTTTAGGCTAAACAAACTACTGTTTAATTAAACTAACAGATTAATTAGATTAATTAACTAGGATTAATTAACTTAATTAATTTAGTTAATTAATTAATTAAGTTTAATTTTATTTACTATTTATCTCTTTATTATTCTTTCTCTTTTTCTAAAATCCCCTTTTTTTTACAAACGTTCTGGGCGCTGGGGCCCACGTGTAAGTGGTCCAGGGCCTTGCGGGCACACGGGCGCGGGTGGGCACCGGGACCCGGCTGGGCACCCGAGCGGGGCAAGCGGGCGCGGCCATCTCCGGCGATGGCTGGACGGTGGGTGGTCTCGACAGAGGCGCCGCTTCGAGTGGAGCAGCGGTAGCGGGCAAGGGACGGCGCCGGCGTGGCCGCGGCGGCAGCAGGAGGCGCCGCCAGAGTGGGGGTGCGGTGGAGGCCAGGATGGGGCAGGCCAGGAGGGCGCGGGTCGCGCACGCAGAATGGCCAGGGCGCGGTCGGAGCCGGTCGGAGTAAGGAGGGTCGCAGGCGGTGAGCCAGCGCGGGTTTCCCGTGTGCGGCGGCAGATGCGGCGCTCACAGTGAGCGCGCGTGGCACGGGGTGCACGTCGAGGCGAGGGAGAGAGAGGAGGCCGGGACCTCACCGGGTGTCTGTAGGGAACGGGGCAGTGGATGCGGGGGAGTTCGGGGAGGTCCATTGTGGAGGAGGACGGGGACGACGTCGACGTTGGAGGAGGCAGGCCGGCGATGGAGCGCTCCGGCCACCAGCGTCGGGGGTGGAGGGGCGAGGGGATCGGGTTCTCCTCCCGATCCAGATCCAATCGAGGGGAGTGGGGGGAAGCGAGTGGGAGTGGGGTGAGCGGGCGACGGGGGGGTTAGGGTTTGGGGTACGAGGCCATATAGGCCAGGGCGAGTGGGTCGGCCAAGTGGGCCAGCGGGTCGGCCAGCGGGGCCGTCTGGCCCAGTTGGCCAGGGGCCTCTACTCTTTTTATTTGTATTTTGTAGTTTGGTTTTCTGTTTTTATTCTTTTCCCTTTTCTTTATTTTCTCTACTGTTTTAATTCAATTTAAAATATTTATGCATTTTATAAAGCTGTGTCCTCTACACCATACTTATCTATGTAATATTTAATACAAATTGAACATTTTTATTTTAATGTTTGAAAACTTTTATTGTTTTCCTTTAATTAAATTTTGAATTTGTTTCGGTTTTGAATTATCTAGAGTTTATCAACAGTAACCGAGGTGACGTGGCATCATTAGCGGGGGATCACTGTAGCTTAATTATCCGGGCGTCACACGATCCTACAGGGATAAAAATGCCTACCTCTGAAGAAACTGACAAGCTACACTATCGATCCTACACGGATAAATAGCGTATCACGCACATACTACCTCCTTTCCGGTTTGCAGGGCTCAATTCAAGAAACGACCTACTCGATCCTACACGAATAAATAGCGGATCACGCACGTACTAGTACCTCCTTTCCAGTTTGCAGGGCTTAATTCAAACCTCTCACCAACCAAGGTACTCCCTCCGTCCAGGTTTATTAGTCCCGTGAGCAAAGCAGCAAGACCAAGGCATGGCAATAATTAACGGCATGCAGATGTTTAAGCCTAATTAATTCCAGCGATTTAAGTGGCTGCATGCGTGCCCTCAGCTGCGACTCGTTGCATGCTTCTTCGCATACTGCCTGTGAGCGATTCGGAGTGCCTGCATGCAGCCGGCCGTAATTAAGGCAGCTAACTGATGCGAAAAAAGATATGCTTTAATTGTTGCGGGCTTTTTAAATCCATGAAATCATTATTGACAAGGAGGGAGATGATTCGAGTGCACTCGTTTGACCGCCATGCCGGCGTTCGACCCAGACGGGACGGGACGGCACAGTCATAATTTCAGTTTCCCTAGTTCTCCGCGGCAAGCTGGCGTGCTAAGCCATTATGCATTGAATTCCGATGAACGTCGCGCTACTTTCCCCCTATAAGTATTGTTTCCCGGCATTCTCCAATGCCACCATGACCCAACTCGCCATATCCTCATAAGCCCCCACCAGCCCGACGTTGCTCGCCACGTCCGCCATGCCCCCGCCCGTCCACGGTAGGCGACGCCGGAGGCGGTCACCGCTGGAACTAGTGTTCGGTTTTTCACTGGAAGGCAGACGGAGGGAGGAGGCATTCTATCTGTCTTTAGATGGCAATGCGCAGATCCAGGAGTTGTTGGAGCGCGACTGCATGGCGGAGGAGCAGGAGTTGTTGGAGCGCGACCGCCTGGCGGAGGAGCAGCGTAACACCGATTTGCACCGCCAGCGGGACATGGAGTAGCAGCGCACCGACGCTCTGAGTCGCGAGCAAAGCGCCCGCAACTGGGCCGACTACATGGAGGCCGGCGCCCGGCAAATAGCCTTGGAGGCTGTCGGGCACGCACGCGTTTGCGACGCCGATTTTTACTACCAGCTTGTCAAGTGGGTTTCCCGCTTGGAAGCCGAAGCTTCGGTGGATCACGCCGGCATGGAAAGGGCCAACGCGCGCGAGCAACGTGCCCTATCGCACCTCTGGCAAGTCCGAGGCGAGGCGCAGGACGCCGGTGTCGGTGTTTAGCGTGTACCGCCGGCATCGTCTAGTTAGCTAAGAGTAAGTTAGTACTTGTCTAGTGGGAGTAGATAGTTAACTTGGCTATGATGGTTGTCAACGTGGAAGTTCAGTACTCTATATGTGGATCAGACCTGTTACTTAGCTCTGAATGTTAAACTTTCCGTTTGAACGTATGGAATGGGCTGTTATTTTTTTAAATGGGTTGTATTTGTCCTCCATGGGTTTAGAGGCTGACTTGTGGGCCTAGCAAGTTGACACGTACACAATCAGGAGATGATTGTACATGGAGAGGATGAGAGCAGGGACCCGCCAAGGTCATGGCAGTACGCAAGCAAGTGCCTCCTTATTTCAAGCCAATAAAAAATGGCTCCTCCTAGTGGATTTCTGACATCTGGGTCCCATGCCATTGTCAACGTAGTCAATAAACGAGAGAATTGCACAACGAACGGCTGACACCAGGGACCCAGCAGCTCGCGCAGTTTTTTTTGTTTTGGGTTAATTTGATAAATGCCTCCGAGAAATGCCACTGCAATTTCCAAACTTTGAAAAATGCCATTTCATGCCATTTCTAGTGGCATTTTTTGAAGTCTGGAGTGGTGTTTTTCAAAGTTTGCAAACTGCAGTGGCGTTTTTCAAAGTTTGCAAAAATTGCAGTGGCATTTTTCAAAGTTTGGAAATTGCAGTGGCATTTTTATGAATCGCCATAATTGGAGTGGCATTTATCTAATATGTTTTGAGACAGAAGCATGGTGTCAACTGGGTTGTGCGGGACACTCTGGCCTATCTAGACAGCCTTTTCTTTTATGTTTATCACAGACCAGCCCAGTAGTTTTTTTTTCTTTTTGAAAATGGCTAGCCCAGTTTTTTTGTGATTTGTCAAGTAAGTCACTTTATCAGGCCTGTTGGGCTAGACAAGGAGAGCTTCATTCGGCTGGCCGAGAAAATGGCCTATCAGCAGTAATGAGAAATGGGATGTACATTTTTAAAACCCATCAAACCGGCAATTAGTTTCAAATATCTTTTTTTTCATTTTGTGATTTTAAATTGCATTGATTTTTATGCGTGGACAATTTATTGGATTTTATATTGATATACATTTATTTTTAAAATCAGTCTGAATGTGACTCGAAATTTTGGGATTAAAAACAGTTCAGACCGCACCGACATATGCAAAATTTCGTATAATTTTTTAACCGTGGCCACAATATGGGCTGTAATGCTAACAAAAAGAATATGGGCTCCAAAAAAACCCGTAAGAATTAGCAAATGGGCTGTAAACTATTTGAAATAATGGCAGATGGGATGTATGTTGTTTTCCACAGATTTGAAGCTTTCCACAGATGGCCTGTATACTGTTGGATGTCCATCCAACGGCCGTCGTGCTTTTTCAATCTCTGCTCTTCCTGCTCCAGCCGCTCAAACAAGCACCGGCGGGACTGCCTGCTCCCTCCTCCCCGCGGCCGGCTGTGCTGCCGTGCAGGCCTCACTGCCCCACCATACTCCCATCGCTGGCCTAGCTATCCCTCTACTCACCCTCAGTCCCACACGTGTTGTTATTCTCCGGCGACGATAGACGAACCAGTAAACCCTCGTACTCCTCCGCGTGGGAAATAACTGCCGAGTATTCCCTGGCTCCGTGTCTTCCCTTCCTAGGCCTCATCGTCGTCCACTGCCCTGGTGCTCTCGGCGCGGCCTGGTCAACATGGTCAATGAACGACATCCATCGGAAGTAGACTGTACGTGGAGAGGCTGACAGCTGGGTCCACAGCCGCACGCAAGGAAATGCCTCCTTATTACGCGCAAAATAATGATTCCTCCACCTGACATCTGGGACCCACCGAAAGGGCCTCTGTATTTCACGAAAAAACGTTATCGCCGCTGACAGCTCGGACCCACCAGCTATATCTTCGCACGCAAGGAAGTGCCTCCTTATTACGCCCAAAAATAATAATACTCCCCCTGCTAGCTGGGACCCAGTATAGTGGGCCTACTAAGTTGATGGGGATGAAGGGCTTTGTCAACTTAGTCAATATGCACGATTCTAGTTCGACTGACCGTACGATGTCCATCCAACGGCCGTAGTGCTTCTTCAACATCTGGTCTTCTTGCTCCAGCCGCCCAAAGCAGCGCCGGTCGTACCGCCTACTCCTGCCTCCTGTGGCCGGCTGTGCTGCCGCGGAGGCCTCACCTTCCCCATACTACTCCCACCGCTGCCCAGGCCATCGCTCCACTCCACTCACCCACACCCCCTGTTATTCTGCAGCGACGGCAGCACAGCCGAACCAGTGAACCCTCGTACTCCTCTCCGCATGGGCATCCACTGCCGCGTCTTCCCCGGCTCCGCGTCGTCCCCTTCCTAGGCCTCGCCGTCGTCCACCGCCGTGGTGCTCTCGGCACGGCGTGGTCAATGTGGTAAACGACCGAATTCCATCGGAAGAATACTGTATGTGGAGAGGCTGACAGCTGGGTCCACGGCAGCCGCAAGGAAGTGCCTCCTTATTACGCGGAAAATAATTATTCCTCCACCTAACAGCAGGGACCCACCGGACGGGCCACCAGTATTTCGCGAAAAAAACGTTTGCCCCTGACTGCTGGGACCTACCCGACGAGCCACCGTATTTCGCGAAAAAAACGTTCCCCCTGCTGTCAGCTCGGACCCACCGAAAGTGCCTCCTTATTACACACAAAAAATGAATACCCCCCCCCAGCTAGCTGGGACCCACCTTGGTGGGAGGCTGACTTGTGGGCCTACTAAGTTGACGGGGATGGAGGGCTTTGTCAACTTAGTCAATATAAACGATTCTAGCTCCAGTGACCGTACGATGTCCATCCAACGGCCGTAGTGCTTCTTCAACCTCTGGTCTTGTTGCTCCAGCCGCCCAACACAGCGCCGGTTGTGCCACATGCTCCTGCCTCCTGTGGCCGGATGTGCTGCCGTGGAGGCCTCACCGCCCCCTACTATTCCCACCGCTGGCCAGGCCCTGCGGTGACGGCAGCCTCACACCGCAGCCGAACCAGTGAACCCTCGTACTCCTCTCGGTGCGGGCTTCCACTGCCGCGTCTTCCCCGGATCCCCATCATCCCCTTCCTAGGCCTCGCCGTCGTCCATCGCCCTAGTGCTCTCGGCACGGCGTGGTCAACGTGGTCAAGGAACGGCTTCCATCAGACGTGGACTGTACGTGGAGAGGCTGACAGTTGGGTCCACGGCCGCAGCAAGGAAGTGCCTCCTTATTACGCGCAAAATAATTATTCCTCCACCTGACAGCGGGGACCCACCGGACGGGCCACCATATTTCGCGAAAAAAATGTTTCCCCCCTGACTGCTGGGACCCACCAGCTACATCTTCGCACTCAAGGAAGTGCGTTCGGGCAAAAAA
>NC_057813.1:75866480-75867224 GCF_018294505.1 Triticum aestivum | reverse complement strand
ACACCTTCGCACGCAAGGAAGTGCGTCCGGGCAAAAAAAACGATTCGCCCCCCTGACTGCTGGGACCCACCAGCTACATCTTCGCACGCAAGGAAGTGCGTTCGGGCAAAAAAAAATGATTCGCCCCCTGACTGCTGGGACCCACCAACTACATCTTCGCATGCAAGGAAGTGCCTGACAGTCGGGAACCACCTGGTCGAAGCGTACGTAGCGTTGTCTTTCTGGTCGCGAACGTGTACGTACATATATACTGATGAATGTAGAGGCGTGCACGTGTCGTAGTAGAGGCACGCACGTAGCATGTACACGTACATACAGCGGCGAGGATGCAAGAAAGAAAATACGGCCACGTACGTACATACGGGCAGGGTCTCTAACGCCTATCGCGCATACGTAGATGGCTGGGTCGGAACGGAGAAACAGCGTCGTCGTCATGTTCATGGGGAGCCAACGGAATGCGTCGTGTTCATCGGGAGGCAACGAAACGCGTGGGAGCCAACCAGCTGGGTCGGAACGGAATGTGTGGTCGTGTTCATCGGGAGGGCTTGGACGGAACAGGCGATGGAAACAAGGCCTAGCGTACCGCACAACGGAGGAAACGGACCTCCTACGGTCAAAACGGGGGTCCTATTGATCGGGAGGGGTGTGGCGTACCGCAAAACGGAGGAAACGGACCTCCTACGGTCGAAACAGGGGTCCTGTTGATCGGGAGGGGTGTGGTGTACCGCAAAACGGACGAAACGG
>NC_057813.1:75864587-75865805 GCF_018294505.1 Triticum aestivum | reverse complement strand
CAATCGATCGGCTTCAGTTAGCAGCAGTAGCGAAGGAATCGCTCCATCAGGTTCAGTTAACAGTCATCGATCGATCCTTCGGGTTCAGTAACGCGTAGCCTGCACTGCAATCGCTCGGGTTCAGTTAGAGCCCAACGCCTCGCTCGGCTTCAGTTAGAGCCAACGCCTCGCACACACGCGCGTACGTACAAGAGAAACGTGCATCGCTCCGCCCCCGACCTCCCACCGTAACCGGCAACTCCCCGAAATTTTCCTCCCCCTCGCTTCTACCACGGTTTTTTCTGTCATGGACGGCCCAAAGAATGTCATGCAGCTGCGTCTCTGGCCCGCCCAGGACGAAAAGCCCATTTTCTATCATGATTTTTTTTCATAGAAGTAGGAGCCCACCACATCTATGATGATACCGGGTTTTGTCACAATTATCGTCATAGAAGTGTCATATGTATGACAGAAAAAAAATTCGTTCGGCCCAAAATGTCACGGATGTGTTTTTTATTTGTAGTGGTGGGCTTACAACTCAGATGAACACAAACATGCAAGTTGTGAGTGAGAGGGTGCAGTTGCAACTGGGACAACGACAAAACTATGGGCCCTATTGCGAGTCGCCCTTGACTTGCAACAGGGGCAATTACAAAAGTACAAGCCCAGTTGCGAGCCAATAGTGGACTTGCAACCGGGATAAAACAAACTATGGACCTAGTTGCGAGTCATCGGTGGACATGCAATTTGGAAAACTACAAAAACTAAGATATCCCCCTAGTTGCGGGTCGAAGGTAGACTTGCAACTGGGGCGCCAATAAAAAACAAAACAGACGCCCCCAGTTGCATCGCAAGGATTGACATGCAACTGGGGCTATAATAAAAAAAGCAAAATGGACGACACCCCCTAGTTGCGGGTTGAACATACATACACTTGCAACTGGGGCGCCATTAAAAAAACAATAACAGATGACCCGCTAGTTGTGGGTCGAAGGTAAACTTGCAACTGGGCGCCAATAAGAAAACAAAAACAACCCCTCTTTGTTGAGGGTCGAAGGTAGACGTGCAATTGGGGCGCCAATAACAAAATAGACGTCCGCCGTAGTTGTGTCGCAAGGGTTGACAGGCAACTGGGACTCCTACGAAAAAATGGATTACCCCACTAGTTGCGAGGCGAGGGTAGACATGCAAGTGGGGCTCCTTAAAAGAAAGAAAAATGGACGACCCCACTAGTTGCGG
>NC_057813.1:75863544-75864238 GCF_018294505.1 Triticum aestivum | reverse complement strand
GGCTCCTCTAAAAAACAAAATGGACAACACTCCCCCTAGTTGCGGGTCGAAGGTAGACTTGCAACTGGGATGCCAATAAAAAACAAAAAACACACGACCCCCCTAGCTATGAGTCGAAGGTAGACTTGCAACTGGGGCACCAATAAATGAAATAACAGACGCCCGCCCTAGTTGCGTCGTGAGGGTTGACATGCAACTGGGGCTCCTACAAAAAAGGACGACCCCACTAGTCACGAGGCGAGGGTAGACATGCAATTGGGGCTCCTAAAAAAGAAACGCCCCCTAGTTGCGTCGCGAGGGTTGACATGGAACTGGGGCTCCTATAAAAACAAGCAAAACGGACGGTACCCCCCTAGTTGCGGGTTGAAGGTAGATTTGCAACTGGGGCGCTAATAAAAAACAAAACAGACGCCTCCCCCAATTGCATCGTGAGGGTTGAACTGCAACTGGGGTCCTAAAAAACGGACGACCCCATTTGTTGCGAGGCAAGGGTGGACATGCAACTGGGACGCCTATAAAAAACAAAACAGATGCCCCACTAGTTGTGTCACGACCGTTAACATGCAACTACGGCTCCTACAAAAAAAAGCAAAACAGACGACACCCACTAGTTGCGGGTCGAAGGTAGACTTTTAACTGGGCTGCCCATAAAAAACAAAAACAAACGACCCCGTAGTTGCGTGTCGAAGGTAGA
>NC_057813.1:75851884-75863248 GCF_018294505.1 Triticum aestivum | reverse complement strand
GAGATGTGTAGTATTTGCCTCCTTCATTAGATGAAGCCTAGACATCCCTTTTTTAACGATGTTCAAGCTTCTAGCAACCCTACCTGGGACTTTATGTATCAAAAAAATAGAAAAACAAAAAAAACATGAGTAAAAAAACTATCTATTTTTAAAAAATGCCTCATGTGTTGTACGCAAAAATAATCAAAAATAAAAAATGGCCCCAAAACAAAAACAGACGACCAACAGCAACAGGCGCGGCCGAAAAAAAAGAAAGCACGAAACAAGCATGGCCTAAACAAATAAAAGAAGCCCGCAAAACAGGGGCGACCCAAAAACAAAACATGTACAACCAGCAACAGACGCGGTCCAAAACAACAAAAAAGAAAAATAGTTAGATGTGGCATTCTTAAAAAACATCTAGATGTGAATTAGTCATTCTGACAGAAAAACTGCATGGGCCTAATAGAGGAACTCGGCAAAAAAAAGTGATGGCAAAAATAAAATAAAATCACATATACATTCAAATTGTTTCTTCCTATATTTGAAAAGAGCAAAAGAAATTATAGTCACTCGAGCAAACGTAAGACTTTCTTGGCCCATAAAGTTCCACTACCTTTTATGTGCTTCACATACTTCCTTTTATTCCCATACGAAATCATGAGGAATATACATAAGCAAACAGCAAAATCATCAAACAACAGCACCCATTGATAGTTACAAATACACAACTTTTAAACTTCTCAGGTCCACACTCAGCTCAGTGCTCTCCCGTCACTACTTGGAGATTGGAGCAGCTTTATTAGTTCAGGAAGAAAGCACACAAAAATAAAACCAGGGAGAACAAAATCATATATGATCTCTCTCAACTGATTTAGTTGTAGGCTTTTGGGTTGGCGATAAGGTAGGCCTCGGCGGCCTTGAAGATGGCCGTGACAGAATCCTTGGCCTTGGTAATCTCATCATTCACCTCTACGCCCGGTAGCAGCTTGTATGTCGAGTTCCACCTTCACCACGCTCCCGCCATTGGCTGCCGACTCCACCTTGATCTGCGACGTGGCCGTCTCGATCGCCGTGCCGATGCCACCACCCTCGATGAGGGTCGATTTGCACTCACACTTGTCCGCGTCAATGAACTCGAGCCTCTCCTTCATAGGTTGAAGGGCATGGCTGCAAGATCAACTGTGTTTTATGCTTTGACCATGTGTATCAGGTTGCATGTGACATGAATTATATGTGATGCATACCTGAGGTGAAGTTGAACTACCTGACACTGCCGATGCCGCCTTCTCCCTCAACGGGGTGGGCGCTGGCAACGATCTGCGGCGCGAGCTTGGGGGCCAGGGTGTGCCAGTCCATGACGCCGGCACGGAAGAGGCGCGATGCAGCGACCGGCAACTCGATCTCGTGGGTCCAGCTGTTGGTGGAGGCCATTGCTGTGATGATCAAGCTAGTACAGCCGGTGCAAATGATGTGAGCTGTGAGTGTTCTGTGAGTGTTGTAATGGCGCACTGCTGCTTGGTTTCTTGGAGAACAGAAGTGAGCCCTATAAATAGGGGACCGAAAGCGGGGTTGATGAAGCTTGGCCGGATGGGTCTGGTGAGTGGAGACTGGTGAAGCCAGGGATCGAGCTTTTCCAAAATGGATGGCACCGTCGGTTATCATTGATGGGTCTGAAAGCTCATGCTTTTGTCAATCTTTAGTTAAAGTTGAAGAATGTGTTCTCTATCCAATTGGCACCACGGTCCGCGTGGGGAAATTGTTCTAGTGCTAATCAGGGAGTAGGTGATTAGCCACCTGCGTTACTAATTAGGAAATGCATGCTATCATGGAGTTGTACGTTGCACGTAAATCAGCTTGATGAGATGTTGGGTTGCATGCAGTTTGTAATCATATGTAGCTCGCGTCATGCACTAGCGTAACACGCGTTAATATATTGCTGGCCGCATGTAGGAGTACTAGCAAAACACACGTTATGTTAGAAAGTTAGGGATATTTGTGATTTAATTCTAGTAAATAAATAATGACATAAACAATTATTAGCATGCATAACTCTAGCATAGTAGACGAACCAAACATCATCGTCGCACATGTAGCAGCAAACATATTCAAATGGTAGATCGAAATACGTCGCATGTACTGATCGTTTGTAGATGAAGTAGCCATAGTTGCTGCAGGGGCAATGTTGTTGATGACAATGTTGGTGAAGAATGGTCGAAGCAGATGTTGATGACGACGGTGCGCAACGGTGCCAGACCTTGGAGGTAGACGACATGTGCTGAAAATTCCAAGAAGTCACGCGAAGCACTTCCCAAAATCACAAGGGCGGGAGATTCAAGATCAAGATCACAAGGGCGGGAGGTTCTAGAGACCTACTCTCCTGCTCACAGGTGCACGTCGACGTAGACTACGGTGGCAGCCCACTTCCAAAATCGATTCTTTGTGTGTATTTGACAGTGGCCGATAAGATATATACATAGGAGAACGCACGTGTCTCGTGTCGCTATCATGATCCGGATCCAAATCGACTAGGTTTCCAACTCAAAAACTTACTACTCAAGAAACTAAAAAATGGCAAAAGGAAGTTGTGCTCCTGCAAAGTCATGGACCGAATTTCCGCAGACCATTTATGTTGCATGTCCACACCCGACAAGGCGATCATGCACATGTGGTGTTCTTTTTCTCTCGTTATACCCATCACTTAGTAGAGTGGAGACACTAGTAGAAAACGGAGCTATATTACCGGTTCGTAGGGGCCTTTAGTCCGGTTCTGCAACCGGCACTAAAGTGTGGGGACTAAAGGTCCCCCCCTAGTCCCGGTTCAGCACGAACCGGCACTAAAGGGCCACCACGTGGCACGAGCCAGCATTGGGGGCAGGGAGACCTTTAGTACCGGTTTGTAACACCAACCGGTACTAAAAGGTTTAGGGGTTTGGGTTTTATTATTTATTTTTCCTTTAATTTTGTGTTTTGCATTTAATTTAGAGATTTTTTTCCATTTATTTTCCCTTTCATAAATTATATAGTAACTCATCATCATCAGCATCATATTAATATAAAAACTCTTGCATCATATTATCACCAACAACAACACTAGCTAATAATCATCATATATATAGTCATTACCACTATTTTAATCATCATTATCTAATCACCATCCAACACTAGCTTAAAAAAAACATTCACTTGTACAAAAAGCAAAGATATCATCGAGTTCAACATGGTCATGAGATTATAAGCGTTCATAATTAAGACCACAAAAGCAAATCACTTTGAGATTAAGTTCAAGACGAAGAACACAGACATGAGAGGACAAGTACTAAGAGCAGGAACTAGCTAATCACTCATGCTGCTGCTCTCTTAGGTAAAATAGCATAGAACATGTGTAGCCCTCCCGATTCATCATATTGGAGCATGCAGATGAACATATCTCCTAATCGTGGGTTGCGCTTCTGATTGCTGCCCCCTAGTACTTCTCTGCGATCCTTCACAATTTTGCTCCAGTCTTCCACTATTAAGCATTCCTCGGTTTTAGAAATCCTGAATGCACTCATGTGCAATGTAGGATGTCTTGGCCGTAAGCTAAACATTGACATGCGACCATTAGTCTCGATCCACTGAGGCACACCTATCATCGGGAGTCCATGTTGAAGAACATCGTATAGTAACTAGTAACATACTTAGCAATGTAGTTTAGCTTAAAAATAATGTATGCAAAATATGCACTAAGGACAAATTGTAAAAATCTTACCATCTTTCCAAAATGATGTGGACCGTAGTTCAATATGAACACTATTGGTCGCATGTTTTGAGTACTAAAATTTTCAAGTCCAGGAAAATAATTTCTCATGACAGCATCAAGATCCTCAAGCCATGAAACATAACGACTTATCTCCTCGCAGTTTAGTTCAGCCCCGGGACAGTGGACGGTCCGGTCTACCAAGCGCCGGACATATTTGCTTGAATGCAAATAAGCTATCAATAAAAATTAGTTGTCAACTATTTTTGAAAATAAACAATATCAAATACATAAACATGGTTGAGAAACTCACATAATGGTAGAACTGGAGGCGTCTACACATCGATCCAGATGTCGATATTACCTTCAATATCATCTTCCGGACGAATATCAAAGGTGATAACCATATCAGGATCAAATGCATAAGCCTTGCATAGTGCTTGCCAAGTTCTGCATTCAAAATAGGTGTAGGTGTCTGCATTGTATAATTTTGCGTAGAAAGTATAACCATGATCGGTCTTCAAGTAAACTCTCTTTACCTCCATAGTTTTCATAGGACTGAAACATATCTTATCAAAGACAAAAATTCTTGCATGGCAGGGGATACGCTAGTAGAATAGTAAAAAAAATAAAATTATAAGTTGAAGCATATGCTTAATTACGAAAAAAGATTTGTCATTGTGACTTACTGTATCCACTTCGAAGGTCTCGTCCAGCTTGATGCTGAAGCGCCTACCATCAACTAGGAAATTTCTATCGCACTGGCCGCGCTTGTCTTCGCAGTATTCGCACATAACGAAATCATTTTCATCGTCAGGCATTTCCTATGTTCATATTTGAAACATTAATTGATAAACGCTTACTAGTTCTATTAATTCAACTAATTCAACTAGTTCTATTAATTCCTTTAGTGCTGCTTGGAGCCATGACCCGATACTAAAGGGGTGCGCTAGCGCAGGTTCGGTGCGGCAAGTTTAGTTCCACCTCGCTATACCAACTTTCAACCTTTTCAGAGTTCATTTGTAGTGCTTTTCAATATTAGAGTCATTTAGCTCAAAAAATCAGTATATGCATGAAAAATAAAAAATGAAGGCAGAAAGAAAGTTGATGACGTGGCTTTGAATGGTGCATACTAAACGCACAAAAAGTCTGGAGTTGTAATAAGTTTAAAAAAATAAAGTGTCTTTGTAACAGATGAGTTTTTGTCCGAAACCGTAATACTTCGAAAGAGATTGTCCAATTTGTACACGAAGTGCATCCAGTTTTTGACGTAACCCTCTCAACTTTTTTGCACATGCTATGTGGGTGAAATGATGATGTCATGCCAACTTTCAACCTTTTCAGAGTTTATTTGTAGTGTTTTTCAATACCAGGGTCATTTAGCTCAAAAAATCAGTATATGCATGAAAAATAGAAAATAAAGGCAGAATGGGTTGAAGTTGATGACGTGGCTTTGAATGGTGCATACTGACGCACAAAAATTCTGGAGTTGTAATAAGTTTAAAACATTAAATGCCTTTGTAACAGATGAGTTTTCGTCCGAAACCCTGATACTTCGAAAGAGATTGTCCAGTTTGTACACGAAGTGCATCCAGTTTTTGCCGTAACCCTCTCAACTTTTTTGCATATGCTATGTGGGTGAAATGATGATACCATGCCAACTTTCAACCTTTTTAAAGTTCATTTGTAGTGCTTTTCAATTTCAGGGTCATTTAGCTAAAAAATCAGTATATGCATGAAAAATAGAAAATGAAGGCAGAAAGGGTTGAAAGTTGATGACGTGGCTTTGCATGGTGCATACTGAACGCACAAAAATTCTAGAGTTGTAATAAATTTAAAAAATGAAATGCCTTTGTAACAGATGAGTTTTCATCCGAAACCCTGATACTTCGGAAGAGATTGTCCAGTATGTACATGAAGTGCATCCAGTTTTTGCCGTAACCCTCGAAATTGTGTGTGTGTGCAAGTCAAAGATATAAGGCGACTGGCCTACCGGAACGTTAGAGGGAACATGTCAAGTTTGTGTGTGGCAGGGAGACATGACTAGAGCGCTCGATGTATCAGTGTGTGTGGGAGGGAGGGGTGGGGAGGGGTAGGCAGAGGCCTAACTATAGAGGTAGAACGACTCGTATAGGTGTTGAGAAGGAGAGACCCAGCTATGTCTTGAGGGATATCGGTCGACATCCATACATAACTGAAGGACGGGAAATCTGATGGGACAGAGAGAGAGAGAGGAGAGAGAGAGGGAGGGAGAGGGGTAGAGTGCTAGATGGGTGATGGAGTTGCTTCTCAGAGATGGTGGGAGAGGCCTACTAGACAAACTGAGGGTGGAACTGCAATGTTATCAATAAGAGTGGGGATGTGTTTCTGTGTGTGCCTGTGCGTGATAGATCTGTCGGGACACATCCATGGATGATGAAAGGGAACCATGTGTTTGGTAAGCAAACCTAACTAGATCGGTAGATCAATTGTTGTTTGTCGGAGGAAGGGAGAGACACAACTAATGAGGTAGATCGATCGATGTGTGGGTAAAAACGAGTTATAAGGACCTAGCTAGCTATATGTATAGCGAGAGATAGGTCGGTGTATGTCCATTTGTTAGAGGCAAATAAGGCCCAGCGAGACAGATAGACAGAGAGAATGGAGCTAGGAGGTGGTGCGAGAGGCCCAACTACTAGCTAGATAGGGGGAGGAGTGTGCGGTTGTGAGATCGATGAAAAGAGGGGCGAGAGTTTACACGTGTGTCTGACCATATGAGAGACACGAGGCAAGGACACATAAAGGAGGAGATTGAAGGTGTGTGTGTATGTTGTAGGCGGCATCGCTGGAGAGGTTTATCGATCGGTGTGTGTCGGAAAGGAGTTGTGGAGACTCTGGGAGAACGACCTAAAGAAAAAATGAATGTCTCCGGTGGATAGAATGCCGAGGGAGGGGGAGGGCGAGGAGGGCGTGTGCATGCACGAGAGAAAGTTAGTGGTAGCTACAAAGGTTAGAGGATTGTGTGGGTGTACGAGACTAACAAAGATCATAATTTGATATGAAAGCGGATTCATATATTTGAATAGGAGATCATAGTGTTTTAAACATTACATGCATGAATATAGCGGTGATACACGTGTTGTGCACATGTTATACCATAATGTGATAATGCATGGAGTTTGCAACTCACAGCTAAATGCCGAACAATCTAACCATACTATACATCAAACAATCTCACATTTTATTTGAATTTGTGATAATGTGTGGCGTTTGCAGCTTACAACTAAATATCGAACAATCTAAACAGTACTATATATCGAACATTCTCACATTTTATTTGAATTTGTGGTAATGTGTGGTGTTTGCAACTCACATCTAAATACTTGTAGGCGTAGGGGGCGGGCACCACACATAATGTGATAAACACATTATACATATGTGACATGGTTTAGATTATGAAGATCTAGCTAGAGCTAGAAATGTAATGTGATTTGAAATCAAAATAAAGTGGATTCAAAATATCTAGTTCGAGTTCATATAGTACACATAGTTCACATGTAACTCGAGACTAATCATGTGGTGTGCTGTGAAGATAATACACAAACGATGGTTTAACTTGACAATAATGATGATTGTAGATTTTATTAAAACAGAGAAACGAATTCAAATGCTTTGACTTCACAACAATCATTACTGTAGATCTTATTCAAATAGAGAAACAAATTCAAATTTAGTTCATATTGAAGCGGTAGTATATACGTTTGGAATGCACTAAAATGTTCATTTGAGTAGTAGGTTGCATGCATTATACACGTAGCAAAATATTTTAATTGAACATAACATGAATTCAAAGTTTTGAATGACATTTGTAGTGCGCATTGATTTGGTATAGTACACGTTAGGCTTGTCCGGAAATTTCAACCCGCGCCTTGTTAGCCCGAAATATTTAAGATATATCTTTGTCTCGTTGTGCTCCTACAACTCCCTCCATCTCAACCCGCGCCTTGCTATTCCGAAATTACAACACGCGCGAAAACTCCCACCTCCTGTGAAATCCCGACACGTGAAATGCCCGTGGTACCCCTGAACCGAAAGAACCGCCTCAAATTAGTGGGGGTACTTCTGTAACTTATCCCACATTTCGGACAAGCACGTCTCTAAGCCATGGTTCCCCACTGCCATCCCATCCGCCCACCCATTCGTGCACCGAGGCCGTGAAAACCCGCGATGAAACCCCACACCCTGCTCCGTCCGCCACCCAGTCGGAGCCTCTTCCCCGACGATGTCATCCACAGCAATACCTCGATGTCCCTCATCCACCGTACCGGATGAGGATCCGTCGTCGATCTCATCGTCCCACCGGTTCAGCCACCCTGTCCTCCACCTCCAAGGAGCTTCCCCGACGTTCCCCTCGTCTTTCTCGCCACCTCCATTCCCTCACCGCCGTCTTTACCTGCACCATCCGAAGAGCATCATCATCACCGTTTCCTCGGATGAAGTTGCGGCCTAATCGGCGCCACCAAAGAGGTTGTACTATAATCACCGCATTTTCTTCTTGATTCGATCTCACGGTGCTGCCGGCGCTCGGTCCCGAGCCGACACGGCGCGGCTCCATCCAAGGCGGTGTCGCCGGCCACTTCCTCCACGGCGTCGCTCCCTCGGCGGTGACGTCCACATCAGTAGGAGTTGCTGCTGCTTTAGCTCTCGCTCGCGCTGCTGCTCTGCTCTTGCTCTCGGTCTCCTGCCTAGTCTACTCTTGCTTGCGCTGCTACTCTCGCTCTTGCTCTTGCTTGCGATGCTGCTCCGATTTAGCTACACTTCAGTCGACTGAATCGACTTTTGGGTCAGTCGATTTTCAGGGGGTGGAGGGGTCGCCGGGGTGAAGGAAGAACCAGCCACAGCGGGGAGGGGGTTCGCCGGAGAGGTACCCCACTATCTATCTTAGGGTTCAGGGTGGGGCGATGGTCGCCGGCGGTGGCGGGGCGTTGGTGGGGCCGTGGCGTGCGGATCGCCGGAGAAAAAGCTCAGCATAGGGGGGCTAGAGGGATGGTCGGGGCGGCAGCGAACCGGCGGTGGGGAGTGATTTCGGGGCGGGCGGGGCGGTGCACCGCCGGCCGTGGCGGGGGGCTGCTATTTGGCCGGTGGTGGCTAGCGGCTCAGGGGGGGTGGAGGTTGAAGATGAACCGCAGGCGCTTGATTTCGTATCCAACGGCTGCAAAATCGACTGATCAGAGATGAAAAAGCTAGTCGACCGACGTGTAGCCTCACCTTGCTAGTGCGTTCAGTTTCGACAGCAAAATTCAGTTTCGACAGTTAAGTTCAGTTTTGACAGTTAAGTTCAGTTTCGACAGTTAGATTCAGTTTCGACAGTTAAGTTCAGAGATGAGCGGCTGATGTATTTTACATCTAGCACTTTGTGGTTATGTATTTTACGTCATGTATTAGAGATGTTATTAGAATTCCACTCAGGTTAACGTTGTTCGTTGTCTCTCTTGTCCTGCTTCAGCCTCGACGTCGTACAACTCACCGGAGCTGCTCTAACGATGAAACCCTCCATCACAGCGGAGCAGTACCTCAGGCTCCATCACTAGATGCCTAAGATCTTCTTCCCCTCCTCCGACAGCAAAGTCAGCTGGAGCATCCTCACCGACCAACCCAATCACGCTGAGATCGACATGGCTTCGCCAAAGAGGTTGTACACTTGTTGCATCTCTTTTTTACTCTACATGTTATATATATTGTCCACTGAGCACACGGATTTGTTCCTTTAGTTTCTCCTTGAAAGAACAAACATAGGAATTTTAATTTTCACTTGTCCTCCTTTTCAAAATCCTATTCATGAAGCACAAGACTAAGAGATAGTAGCATAATAGCATTATAACCGTACATTTTCTTGTGGTTTGACTTAATCTCACCATGCTTCTTTGCATCATGTGATCTTTCAATTGTTGTGAATCAAACACCCAGATTGGCAGAAATCCTGTGTTTTTAAATTCTCTATTTTGCACGTGCATTCCTATCATATTCCTGTCTATTTCCTATCCCTGCATTGTTGGAATCCTCCAATTCAAACGAGCCCTTACAGAATTACTTCTCTTATAGATAGTTGTCAAAGAAAACCTTGTGTGGTTTGTCCCGCTCCTGCTGCGCCATCGTCCACTCCAGCTCAGCTGCTCCAACGATAGAAGGGTCCAGCACAGCAGGGATCCGGCCTCCAGACTGTCTTTCGCTGCCTCAGATCTTCTTCCCCGCCACTGGCAACCATGAAAACTGCATTACCATCATCAACCAAGCAGATGACCTCGAGGACTACATGGGTCCGCAAGAGAGGTCGCACTTAAGGATGGCAATTTTACCCATGGACATGGATATCCATGGATATCCGACCCGAATGGATAGGGTTTGGATATGCCTTTGTGTCCATGGCTGGCGCCCAAACTGCTTGTGGGTAGGGCATGGATATAATCTTATACCCATGGATATACCCAAACCCGACCCGGTAGTATGACTTAATGAGAAAAAATCTGCTATCCCAACCCCACAGTCACATGTCCACTGCAATTTTACACTTCATTATCTAAAACATGCAAAATAAACTACACAATCCCCGTTGTAACTTTTATTAGTTGAAATTCAATCCCCTCCGTTACATACTCCAACGCTCCTTCCCTTATTTTTATCTCCTTGTTAAATGAATCATCATTCTCATCTGTTAGAAAAATATTAAATGATCTTAGTTTGTTAGAGGACGTTGATTTACCATAAGTGAAGCCAAGCTTGCTACTAGGTGAAGAATGGAAGAGCTTATGTTAACATTGTGTTATGTCTTATTTGTAAGTCTCAAGAGCACCCAATGGATATCCAGTGGGTATGGATATCCATCGGGTTTGGACATGGACACAATTTTCCACCCGTGGGTTTTTTCATGGGCGGGTAAAGACTGTCTTCATGGATATGGATATGGATTTGATATTGTTCAACCCGATCCAAACCCGACCCATTGCCATCCTTAGTCGCACTCTTTCGTGTCTGCTTACGTTATGCATCGCTTAATATTACATGCTACTTTATTGTCCTGTTCACCGATTAGACTCTGAGTCAGCTCCAAAATAATGGTCAAACTTGAGTTTTTAAATGGTTGTGGGGTACTTATCGGGGCCGCTATCAATAGTATCTATCTACTATCTGGTTAATCTCCTGTGTCTACTATGAGTTTCAGGTCGTGTGGGAAACAAACAGTAAAGAAGCCATTATCTGTATTTTTTAACTGAAGCCATTATCTGCCTGCTATTATTGGTTTTGGGTCTATCCACAGGTTGCTACCATCACTCTGGATTTCTGCATGCACTCCTTACATAATCTCACTATGTTTTATTCCTATGCATGACAGTTATTGTAAACAATGGAACTGAACATGTAGAGTAAAAGAGACGAGCCTTGCGTGGCAACAAAATTTCATGCAGACGTCGCTCCATGGTAGGCGCAAAGGCAGCCCCCCCCCCCCTCCATGCATTTCGGATTGTAATCGAGAGGAAGATATCTGTTTTGAGGGGGATTCAGAAGGATAAGACAACTCCTATTTACCCCCTGAGGTCTTCGCTCTAACTTGGCATGCTGATGTTGGTTATATCATGCATATGGTGTCTTGCATTGCTTACTTTATACAT
>NC_057813.1:75800587-75851724 GCF_018294505.1 Triticum aestivum | reverse complement strand
AAGGAGAAGACAACTCCTATTTACCCCCTGAGGTCTTCGCTCTAACTTGGCATGCTGATGTTGGTTATATCATGCATATGGTGTCTTGCATTGCTTACTTTATACATCAAATATGTCATCTGCTTAGTTTAGACATCCTTTGTGTGAATGCCATCTGTTTAGTTTATTCATCGTTTATGTGAATTATGCAACGCCATCTTGTTTAGCCAGGCATCATATATGTGAATTTTGCAATGCCATCCTGCTTAGCTAGTCATCTTATATGTAAATTATATCAGGGCATCCTTTTTTTTGTTACATATTACATTTGTCAACAATGTTAGTACATTCAAATGCTCTTCGTGTGCATCAACCATTTGACACAGTGATGGAAAATTCTGGAGTGAAAACAAGGTCTTCAGAGCAGACTATGCTATCTGACGAAGCGCATATCTCGCTAGTTACGGATAGCTCCTCAGAGGAGGATTCAGAGACAGATGACCAGTCCTATCCCCCCCCCCCCGAGGTGTATGCTCTAACTTGGCAGGGTTATGTTGCTCATATCGTGCGTATGGTGTCTCGCATTGCTATGTCATTTGATTAGTTTAGATATGCTTTGTGTGAATGCCACCTGTTCAGTGTCTAATTACCATATATGTGAATTATGCATTGCCATCTTGTTGCAAGACATTATATATGTGAATTATACAATGCTATCTTGTTGCAAAGGCATTATATATGTGAATTATGCAATGCCATGCTGTTTAGCCAATCATCATGTATGTGAATTATATGATGCTATCATTTTTTTGTATTACGTGTTCCATTTGTCGACAACGTTTGTATATTCAACTACTCTTCCTGTGCATCAGCCATTTAAAGCGGTGATGAAAGTATCTGGAGTGAAAATAAGGTATTCAAAGTAGACAATGCTACTTGCTGAAGCAGACATCTTGCTGGTTACAGAGAGCTCCTCGGAGGAGGATTCAGAGACTAATGACCAGTCCTATTCCCCCCTAAGGTCTATGCTCAAACTTGGCAGGGTTATATTACCCATGTCATGCATGTTGTCTTGCATTGCTTAGTTTTTACATCATATATGGATTTCCATCTGCTTACTTGCTTACTATATAAATCATATATTTGAATTATATCATGCCATCATGTTTACATAGTACATACACATCATCTATCTGAATTATGGCATGGCCACCCATTTAATAAAGACAACATATAGTTATATCATCTCATCTTGTTTAGTGTTTACAGTCATCATATTTTGAATTATGGCATTCTATCCATGAATGTATGTGAATTATGACATGCCAACCTATTTAATAAACACATTATATAGTTATGTCATGTCATCCTGTTTACATAGTCTCATATTTTGAACTATGTCTTTCCATCTTTTTTAGTTAGCCATCATAATGTGAAATTGCGTCATGCTATCCTGTTTAGTTAGCCATCATATATGTGAAATTGTGTCATGCTATCCTGTTTGGTTAGACAACATAAATATGAATTATTTCATGCCCTCTTTTATTCCCCACTATCCATTGCACCTGTCTATCATACAATGTCTATACTTTCAATTACTTTTCTTGTTTATCAGCCATTTGAATTGGAGAGCGTGATGGCAATATCTAAGGGAGTAACAACACGGTATTCAGAAAAGATAGTGGTACCAGTTGATGCAGATAGAACCACGGTTGTACTTCCCAAGGACCAGATCCACCACACATAACCTAGACTCTCGCAGATTGTACCCCTACCCAGTTGGACAGAGAACCAGCTACACCCCTTCTAACCCTAACCCCGGCAGATAGTAACCCAGTTCCAGTTGACACGGCACCGTCTCCACCACAGAGCACCCAAACACGAGCAGTTAGTAAGGGAACTGCAGTACCCAAAGCACGAGGACCACCACTCCAAATCCCAACTCAATGCTTAAAGGAGAAGAAGATTTGTTCTCAGGTCAGGTTCTATAGCTATGGTTCATACTCCTTTGCTCTTGCATTACTGTATATACTCATACCAACTATTTTCAAATTTGAAGGATGGAATTGAATCTCCAATGACGCAACAGGTATGTTTTAAACCTGCTTCTTTAACTGGTTTGCTGTTGTAACCTGCTCTATGTTGATTTCAGTTTCAATTGAATAAACAGTTATGTTCTCATGTCATGCACATTACAAGTGTTGTTATTGCTCTATAGTTACCCACACTTATATTCTGTCTATTCTGCTTTGTCTTGAACAAATATTATTTGAACTGTGTCTCTATCTTGATTTGGCAACAAAAACTAGAATGATATAGACCATAAAGTGACCATGGTACATAGATATATGTTTGTTTCATGATGTTATCCTGTCCACTTTACTACTGAACTCATTTACCAAAATGAATTTCATATATAACATGGTAAACATGTGATGTGTCTGCTTGCTTCTCTTTTAGAATACGGACAAAATATTGGAGAACAGTACCGCATTATCCAATGGTAAAGGAAGTAATGCAGATAAGGTTCAAGATAGTGAGACATCCCTGTTGGTCTCCAAGAAAGCTGATAAAAACTATCTTGACGATAGTGAGGGAACCCAAAAGTCATGTCTTGATGTAGTGTTCGAGTTACTGGCCACTACTGCTAGCACAAGCTCTTCAAACTCGCTGCCTGAATTAGTTCGTCTTCTTGAGTCTCAACTTCAAGTTGAAAGACATCGATCAGATGTGCTGTGACAGGAAGCTGAAGGACTGAGGAAGTCCCTGCAAAATTCAGATGCATATTTTCTGGTGCAATAGTAAGCGCTGGAGGATTTAAGCGCCAAACAAGAGAAAGTTAATAAGCTTGTTAAGCATCTTGCCATCATTATGGGTACCCAGGATATTGTTTCTTGAGATCTTCTGAAGTGGTTTTAGTTCTGGATTTGTTTTGCTGCGGCGTTTATTTGCGCTGGTCGCCAACTTTGACAACCAGTGCATATGATATGCTGCTTTGTTCCCTATATTTGCACTGCTGGCAAACTTTGATGCCCAGTGGATGTAATATGTGTAATAGCCGTGATAACCTAGCATTAGTTGATTGCTTATTTATTTCCTTATTGTCTTGTTTATTTGTTTGCTTGTAGTCATTGCAGTTCTTTTTCCGCGGTTTGCTAGTGGATGCGATAACCTATTTTTTAAAACTAGGCCACAATAACCATGGGCTAATATTTACTGTAGTGACACTGAGCCTCCTACTGGCCGTAGAAACAGTGGGCCTTCTATGGGCCGTAGATACAATGGGCCTTCTGCGGGCCGTATCATCAATGGGCCTTATACGGGTCGTATGATCGATTCGCCAAACATGGGCCAAACAGACCGCATTATGGCCGTAAACGGGCTAGAGTTGGAATAGCCCGTTCATGGGCCGACCATAACGGGCCATCGTTAATAGGTCGTATTTGATGACGCTATGAAAACGGACCAACGTATTAACGAACCACAAATGGGCCGACTGTAACCACAGGCTAAATTTGGCCCACAAGTAGAAAATGACAGTAACAGGCCGTAAGTAAACGAATGCTGGAAATGAGCCCAAGAATAAATGGTCTCTAAGAAGGCCGAAAGATAACATGGGCTGGAAATGGCCCAATGGAATAATGGGCCGTTAATGGGTATAAAGTGATACACTGTTCATTACGGGCCAGTTTCACCACGGGCCGTTAATGGGTGTAAAGTGATACGTTGTTCATTACGGGCCAGTTTCACCACGGGCCGTTAATAGGCCAAGAGTTACATAGGGCCTCATATGGGCCGAAAGACGTCATGGGCCATACATGCTCCAGAAGTGAAAACGGGCTGGAATCATATTGGATGGCCCAGATGACGCTACTGGGCCTAATTCGGATAGGGCGTAATGGGCCTTGGGTTAGCGGGCTATAAATGGGCTATATGCGAACAGGCCGTTAACTGGCTTTCCATGGGCCGGCCCGCCACCTTTTGACCAAGTCAAACGGGCCGGCCTTTTCAAAGGAATGGGCCTCCGTTGGGCCGTGCCACGTGTCGACGTATCATAGGCGCCTTCCGTCCAATGAGTGGATGACATCTGTCCCAACAATGAGCTGACACGTGTTTCCTCCAGCCAATGATGATTTTACACGTAGAAAATCCCCATTGGTCGGGGCTGTTAACGGGTTATCGGATCCAAAACCTGACCCGATGGCTTAACAGCATTCCGTTACGGTGGATGCCACGTGTCGGTCACCCTTGACGAAAGCACTTTTGTGACGCGCGATTTATCGTCATGGAAGTGGACACTTCCGTGATGATAATTTTGATAATGTCATGGAACACTTCTACGACAGCACAGGTATGACTATCTTGATTCTGTCATAAAAATGTCATGGATGTACATGCATGACAAAAAACGTGACCTACTGTGACAAACATGTATCATCACGGAAGTGTATTTTTTTGTAGTGTGATGAAGCTTCTTGGGAAGACGCGTCATTCATGAAGAAAATGTTCCCGGCTTTCTTCAAGAGCACCATCGACAAGTGGTTCAACCGATCGACTCCTTGAGGACAAGTTCGTTTTCGCCCGGGGGTATTTTCAGTTATCGGACGGCTCTGGCGCAAGACGGTTTAGCGCATCGTACCGCTCGGGGAGCTCGTCTACTCCACCAACCGTTACCGTTTACTGTACCATTTCACTTGTCGTATTGTGTTGTTTTATCCATTTGCCAGCTGCAGCTATAAAGCTAGCAACTGCCCTCTATAATCGCCATCGAATTATGCTAAGAATATTTCCCTGATACAATCATACTTCTTATATCAATACGAACCCTAGTTTTGCTCCTACTTTCCCCTTTCCCCCACAAAGTCTCATTGGCACATCTCATCATTTAGTTCCAAAACATTGTTTATATACCGGTGCTTAGTGGAGACTGTGAAGTTGAACTTCCACTTAGAATTTTATGCTACACTAGATCACAACTTGAATAGTGGACTATGCCTTGAACTATAAGTTTTCTCCGAGACTAGTTTCACACAAATTCTTGACCGATACTGGGCTGCCGCAAGGCTTCCCCGCGGGTGGAGAGTATACGTCATACTCCAGGGCCTTTCATGAATTTATTAGAGAACACCCAATTCTCATAGACTGCAACATTAACAGTCAAATTCATATAGGTGTGTTCCTCAGGAGATGCTCTGCAGGACAACATCTCTGCTTACTCAAATAAGCCACTTGGAACACATTAAGATAAATATCAACCTTCCATGCAGATCAGGAGAGTATTGGATCTTCACAGAGTGGGATAGTTAAAATAGGGATACTCTCCTCTCAGCTGACCAACAGCTTGTCTCCCACTTCTACTTCACGGGATCTCCGATCACATAGAGTGGGTTACCACTATGGACAACTCATGCGGTGGGTCTCAAACCCATCTCCATCAATGCATTATCTATCACATTACGTGATAGACCCTTTGTGAAGGGATCTGCCAAGTTTTTCGACGTTTGGATATAATCCAACGCAATAACTTCGGAGTTCCTCAGTTTTCTGATAGATTTTAGTCTCCTCTTCACATGCCTTGAGGACTTCATATTGTTCTTAGAACTGTTTATCTTGACGATCACAGTTTGATTATCACAGTTCATCAGGATAGGTTTTCAACCATAGGTAAGTCCATCAATAGCTCACGAAGCCACTCTGCTTCAACAGTGGCAGTATCTAATGTTGTGAGTTCTGCTTCCATAGTTGACCTTGTTAAGATGGTCTGCTTGCAAGACTTCCAGGAAACAGCGCCACCACCAAGTGTAAAAACATAACCATTTGTGGTCTTAATCTCATCAGCATCAGATATCCAGTTCGAGTCACTATAACCCTCCAGTACCCTTGGATACCCGGTGTAGGGAATCCCATAGCTCGTCGTGCCTTCCAAGTAGCGTATAACTCTCTCAAGCGCACGCCAATGATCATTTCCCGGTTTTGACACAAACCGACTCAGCTTGCTCACAGCAAAAGAGATGTCAGGCCTCGTGGCACTCGCCAAATACATAAGCGAGCCAATAATCTGAGAATACCTCAGTTGATCTCTAGCAACCCGTCAATTCTTTCGAAGCAACACACTAGCATCATATGGAGTTGGAGAAGGCGTGCAGCCGCTATACCCAAAACGACTCAAGATCTTTTCCACATAATGAGATTGAAGCAGTGTGATCCCACCATGCTCATCTCTTAACAGCTTAATGTTTAAGATAACATCAACTACTCCTAGATCCTTCATCTCAAAGCAACGAGATAAGAAATCCTTAACCTCCTTGATTAAATCAAGTTTTGTTCCAAAGATCAGTATGTCGTCGACATACAGACAAAGGATAACTCCTTCGCCCCCATCATGGCGATAGTACACACACTTGTCACCGTCGTTTACTACAAAGCCGACAGCAGTTAATGTTCTTTCGAACTTCTCATGCCACTTTTTAGGAGCTTGTTTAAGGCCATATAAAGACTTTAATAACTTGCACACCTTTCCTTCCTGGCCAGGTACTATAAAACCATCTGGCTGATCCATGTAAATTTCTTCCTCCAACTCTCCATTGAGGAAAGTCGTCTTAACGTCCATTTGATGAACGAGAAGACCATGTGAGACAGCCAGTGGCAGTATTACCCAAATTACTGCCTGACATGAATTATATGTGATGCATACCTGAGGTGAAGTTGAACTGCCTGACACTGCCAATGCCGCCTTCTCCCTCAACGGGGTGGGCGCTGGCAACAATCTGCGGCGCGAGCTTGGGGGCCAGGGTGTGCCAGTCCATGACGCCGGCACGGAAGAGGCGCGGTGCAGCAACCGGCGACTCGATCTCATGGGTCCAGCAGTTGGTGGAGGCCATTGCTGTGATGATCAAGCTAGTACAGCCGGTGCAAATGATGTGAGCTGTGAGTGTTCTGTGAGTGTTGTAATGGCGCACTGCTGCTTGGTTTCTTGGAGAACAGAAGTGAGCGCTATAAATAGGGGACCGAAAGCGGGGTTGGTGAAGCTTGGCCGGATGGGTCTGGTGAGTGGAGACTGGTGAAGCCAGGGATCGAGCTTTTCCAAAATGGATGGCACCGTCGGTTATCATTGACGGGTCTGAAAGCTCGTGCTTTTGTCAATCTTTAGTTAAAGTTGAAGAATGTGTTATCTATCCAATTGGCACCACGGTCCGCGTGGGGAAATTGTTCTAGTGCTAATCAGGGAGTAGGTGATTAGCCACCTGCGTTACTAATTAGGAAATGCATGCTATCATGGAGTTGTACGTTGCACGTAAATCAGCTTGATGAGATGTTGGGTTGCATGCAGTTTGTAATCATATGTAGCTCGCGTCATGCACTAGCGTAACACGCGTTAATATATTGCAGGCCGCATGTAGGAGTACTAGCAAAACACACGTTATGTTGGAAAGTTAGGGAATTTCGCGATTAGTTCTAGTAAATAAATCATGACGTAAACAATTATTAGCATGCATAGCTCTAGCATAGTAGACGAACCAAACATCATTGTCGCACATGTAGCAGCAAACATATTTAAATGGTAGATCGAAATACGTCGCATGTACTGATCGTTTGTAGATGAAGTAGCCATAGTTGATGCAAGGGCGATGTTGTTGATGACAATGTTGGTGAAGAATGGTCGAAGCAGATGTTGGTGACGACGGTGCACAACAGCGCCAGACCTTGGAGGTAGACTACATGTGCTGAAAATTCCAAGAAGTCGCGCGAAGCACTTCCCAAAATCACAAGGGCGGGAGGTTCAAGATCAAGATCAGAAGGGCGGGAGGTTCCAGAGACCTACTCTCCCGCTCACAGGTGCACGTCGACGTAGACTACGATGGCAGCCCAAACTTCCGAAATCGATTCTTTGTGTGTATTTGACGGTGGCCGATAAGATATATACATAGGGGAACGCAGTGTCTCGTGTCGCGATCATGATCCGGATCCAAATCGACTAGGTTTCCAACTCGAAAACTTACTACTCAAGAAACCAAAAAGCACTTTTGCTTCGGTAGACCCCCTTAAACACATTGACGGCTAAGATCTCTCTATACGCGATCATAATAAAGGGTAGGAGGGTCCTTTCATCCGCGCTCATACGTGACCTGCGTACATATACTCGCCCCCTTTTTTTCATATGCGGCGTCTTTTTTCTCGCGTCACCGTCAGCTGTTTTTTACTTTCTTTTCAAAAGAAAAGAAAAGTGCAAGTAACATGACTTGAACTCAAGACCTCTTGGTCTAAGGATGACCACACTAACCAACTAGGACATCCTAATGCTTGTAAATGTTAACTTCTTTTCTTTTTTTCTGCTACTTCAGTTCGTGGCTGGGCCGACCCATTGTTGAATATATCATTTCTTCATTATTTCTTTTTCGTTATTTCTATTTGTATTTTTTCTATTTTTGTGTTTCCTTTTCGGAAAAGGCTCACGCTTATAAAGTTTTGTAAAAATGTTCGCATTTTCAAAATAATGTACAGATATGTCAAAAAATTCTTTGTTTAAATAGAAAAATTCTTATGTCAATATAATTAAATTTTTGACATTCTATTAGATAGAAAAGTTGTTTGTTTGTTGTTCGATTAAACAAAAATGTTCGTATATTACTCATTTTAAAACCTGTTTTAAAATTTGAAATATTTTTGGAAAACCAAAAAATGTTATTGTTTTCAAATATATTTTTTTAATTATATAAAATTCTGGAATCTTTAAAAAATGTTTCAATTTTACAATTTTTCTTCATAAATTTAGTAAATGTCTGTGTTTAAATATTTTTTACAGATTTTTAAAAAAGTATGTGGTTTGCAATTTGTGTACAACATCAATATTTTGGAATTTCTTAATGATTTTGAAAAAATTATTCATGTTAAGAAAATTTTCATACACAATTTAAAATTACAAAATTGTTGATAAATTTTAAGAAATAATTCGGATATAAAAAGATGTTCATGTTGATTAATATTGATAGAAATTACAAATAAGAAAAGCCTTGCCCCACGGGTACACCTGAACCCCCACCTTTGAACATGATGTGCTTCCTGACATGCATGAAATGACATCTAGTTTTACCAACATGTGGGCATGCTCATGGCAGGTCTTCATGAAAAATCTGAAGGAATTCCGACACCGAACACACGTTGTGTCACGTTCGGCTAGTGTTTTGGGGTTTTCTCACCCGGAAAATTCTAGAAGATGCATAAAATGCCATAACTCAATGAAATTTATCATGGATGCTTTGCATGGCGAGGGTAGTGTGTGGGAAAATTTTGGGTCCATTTTATTGATGTGAAAAAAATTGCATCCAGACTTGCCCTACCTTTGAACATGGTGTGCTACTTGCCATGCATGAAATGACACCAAATTTTGCCAGCATGTGGGCATGCTTATGGAAGGCCTTCATGCAAAATTTGAAGGAATTCGAACACTGAACGCATGTTGTTTCACGTTCGGCTTTTGCTTTTAGGTTTTTTCATCGAGAAAAGCATAGAAAATTCATAAAATGTTAGAACTCAATGAAACTTATCATGTATGCTAGGAATGGCAATGCTAGTGCGAGGAAAAAATGGGTGTATTTATTGTTGTGGAAAAAATCGCATCTAGACTTACCCTACCAACCTACCCGAACCACCACCTCTGAACAGGTGTGCTTCTTGTCATGCATGAAATGACACCAAATTTTTTCAGCATGTGGGCATGCTCATGGTAGACCTCCGTGAAAATGGAATTCGAAAACCGAACGCACCTTGTGTCATGTTCGGCTAGTGTTTTAGGGTTTTTTCACGGGAAAAACCCTAGGAAATGCGTAAAATGTCAGAACTCAATGGAACTTATCATGTATGCTAGGCATGGTGATGCTAGTGCAAGGAAAAAATTTGGGTCTATTTTATTGTTATGAAAAAAATGTGCATCCAGACTTCTCCTACCGGCCTACCCGAACCACCACCTCTGAACATGGTGTGCTTCTTGCCATGCATGAAGTGACACCAAATTTTGCCAGCATGTGGTCATTCTCATGGCAGACCTCCATGGAAAAGTTTAAGGCATTCGGACACCTATCGCAAGTTGCATCACGTTCGGCTAGTGTTTTAGGGGTTTTTCACCTAGAAAACTATAGAAAATGTATAAAATGTTAGAACTCAATGAGCTTTATCATGGATGCTTGGAATGGTCATGCTAGTGTGTGGAAAAAATTGGGTCCATTTTATTCATGTGAAAAAAGTGCATCCAGACTTGTCGTACCGGTCTACCCGAACCACCACCTTTGAACATGGTGTGCTTCTTGGCATACATGAAATGGTACCAAATTTTGCCAGCATGTGGCCATAATTATGGCAGTCCTCCATGCAAAATTTGGAATAATTCAGACACTAAACGCACGTTGCATGATGTTCGGCTAGTGTTTTTCAGTTTTTTCACGGGAAAACCCTAGAAAATGTATAAAATGTCAGAAATCAATGAATATATTATCATGGATGCTTGTCATAGTAATGATAGTGTATGGAAAATTTTGGTTGAATTATATTGATGTGAGCATTTAAAAAAGAACAAAAAAATGAAAAACAACAAAAATGAAAAAGAATAAAAAATTGAACAATAAACCGGTCGCTGATTGGTATATTTTAATTATTATTTTTCTATTTAATAGATGTTCGGGAATTTTAGAAGTGTTCGATTTTTTTATCTGAGCATGTTTCTATTTAAACGAAAAATAAACAAAGATGTTTCTTTAATCAAACAATGAACGAACAATTTTTCTATTTATAGATGTTCAGAAATTTAATTATATTGATGTCAGAATTTTTAAATTTAAATGAATAATTTTTGACATATATGTACATTTTTTCAATGCAAATATTTGTACTTTATGAACAGAATTTTTAAAATCGAACATTTTTGGAACTTTTGAGATTTTTTTATATGTGTGAGCATTTCTTGAAAAATAAAAATAAAAAGAAAATGAAAAACGAAAAAAAGCGAATAGAAAAAATGTAAAAGAAATAGTGATAAACGGGCTAGTTCAACACAATGGGCCAGCCCAGCCGCGAACTGTAGTAGTGTAAAATAAGAAAAAGAAGTGAATTGGCAGAAGCCTTAGTGTGTCCTAGATGGTTAGAGTGGTGGTCCTTAGACCTAGAGGTCTTGAGTTCGATTCATGTTACGTGCCAAAGTCATGGACCGAATTTCTGCAGACCATTTATGTCAGCATGTCCACACCCGACAAGGCGATCATGCACATGTGGTGTTCTCTTTCTCTCGTCATACCCATCACTTAGTGGAGTGGAGAGACTCCACTATATAACTTGGCCTCACACCACCTTCATTTATGGGATGCGACTATAGATTGCACCTCTACCCTTGTCATTTATTCATGGACCTTTAAGATTTATTTGGATTTCTCTGCTGCACCCAGCCCAAACATTCTACTCCCTCCATTCCTAAATATATAAGACCTTTTACAGAATCCAATACGAACTACATACCGAGCAAAATGAACGAATCTACACTCTAATATATGTCTATATACATTCATATGTAGTCCATATTAAAATATCTAAAAGGGCTTATATTTAGAAATAGAGGGAGTACCAAAGATTGGACAAGATCGGAAAAAGAGAAAAGAAATAGATTTTCTAGGGTTGAGAAATATTATTTTACGGTTGAGAGACATATTCTGGCTTTGTTGAAATATTGGTGATGTGCTAATCGGAGCCTGTCTAAGAGCAACTCCAAAAGTTTCCCTAAAAATCTTCACATAAAACTGGTTTTACAAGATCACTGTAAATTTTAGGTGAAGTTTCCTGAAAGCAACTTTTGTTAGATACCATAAACTTCTTCCCCTAAATTTTATTTATTTGTTAGTAAACAATCCTAGCTAATGGCCTAGGGCCTGCAAGTCGGTGATACGTGTGATGGTGGCCAGCAATATGCGGGGCGGGGCAGCGGCACGACGGCGACCCAACGTGGTTGCGTGGTGGCCCGGCGTGGCAACCGGCGAGGACCGGCAAGGCGCAACGCAATGTGAGAGCAGTCCAGAGCTATGGTGGCGATGGCGCAGCGACGGTGGAGCGGCGGAGCGGCGACGTGTGCGGTGAAGTTTCAGGCGGTTACTTTGCCGCCAAAACTTTGAGGAAGTTGTCATATTCTCATAATCCAAAGGGAACTTGGGGCAAAGTTTACATGATCATCTAAATTTATTCTAGGTTTATGGGATCTATGGCAGACTTTTTTTCCCAAATTTCCTCTACACAGTATATTTCTTACAGATAGAAGATCTGTTCGAGTTGCTCTAAGAGCAACTCCAAAAGTTTCCCTAAAAATCTTCACGTAAAAATGGTTTATCGGTTTTACGGGATCACTGTAATTTTTGGGGAAGTTTTCTGAGAGCAACTTTTGTTAGATCCCGTCAAGTTCTTCCCCTAAAATTTCTTTATTTCTTATTGAAAAATCCTGCCTAATGGCCTAGGGCCTGCAAGTCAATGATGTGTGTGATGGTGGCCAACCAGATGCGGGACGAGACGGCAGCACGACGGCGACCCGGCATGGCAAAGAAGTGATGAGGGCCGGCGAGGCGTGACACAATGAGACGGGAGTCCGAAGCTTTGGCGGCGACGGCAGCGCGATGATACGTCTCCAACGTATCTACTTTTCCAAACACTTTTGCCCTTGTTTTGGACTCTAACTTGCATGATTTGAATGAAACTAACCCGGACTGACGCTGTTTTCGGCAGAACTGTCATGATGTTGTTTTATGTGTAGAAAAGAAAAGTTCTCGAAATGTCCTGAAAATCCACGGAGGCACTTTTTGGAAAATATAAAATACTGGCGAAAGAATCAAGACCAGGGGGCCCACACCCTGTCCACGAGGGTGGGGGCGCGCCTGGACCTCCACCGACCTCAACTCCAACTCCATATATTCATGTTCGGGGAGAAAAAAATCAGAGAGAAGTTTCATCGTGTTTTACGATACGGAGCCGCCGCCAAGCCCTAATATCTCTCGGGAGGGCTGATCTGGAGTCCGTTCGGGGCTCCGGAGAGGGGGATTCGTCGCCGACGTCATCATCAACCATCCTCCATCACCAATTTCATGATGCTCACCGCCGTGCGTGAGTAATTCCATCGTAGGCTTGCTGGACGGTGATGGGTTGGATGACATTTACCATATAATCAAGTTAGTTTTGTTAGGGTTTGATCCCTAGTATCCACTATGTTCTAAGATTGATGTTGCTATGACTTTGCTATGCTTAATGCTTGTCACTAGGGCCCGAGTGCCATGATTTCAGATCTGAACCTATTATGTTTTCATGAATATATGTGTGTTCTTGATCCTATCTTGCAAGTCTATAGTCACCTATTATGTGTTATGATCCGACAACCCCGATGTGACAATAATCGGGATACTTCTCGGTGATGACCGTAGTTTGAGGAGTTCATGTATTCACTATGTGTCAATGCTTTGTCCCGGTTCTCTATTAAAAGGAGGCCTTAATATGCCTTAGTTTCCGCTAGGACCCCGCTGCCACGGGAGGGTAGGACAAAAGATGTCATGCAAGTTCTTTTCCATAAGCACGTATGACTATTTACGGAATACATGCCTACATTACATTGATGAAGTGGAGCTAGTTTTGTGTCACCCTATGTTATAGTTATTACATGAGGAATCACATCCGGCATAATAATCCATCACTGATCCATTGCCTATGAGCTTTTTACATATTGTTATTTGCTTATTTACTTTTCTGTTGCTACTGTTACAATAACTACAAAACCCAAAAACATTAGTTTTTGCTATCGTTACCTTTATTATCATACCACTTTTGCTACTAAATACTTTGTTGCAGATACTAAGTTAACTAGGTGTGGTTGAATTGACAACTCAACTGCTAATACTCAAGAATATTCTTTGGCTCCCCTTGTGTCGAATCAATAAATTTGGGTTTAATACTCTACCCTCGAAAGCTGTTGTGATCCCCTACACTTGTGGGTTATCAAGACTAATTTCTGGCGCCGTTGCCGGGGAGCATAGCTCTATTCTCTGAGTCACTTGGGATTTATATCTGTTGATCACTATGAAGAACTTGAAAGACGACGGAACCAAGATTTTGCCCTCAACTACGAGGGGAGGTAAGGAACTGCCATCTAGCTCTGCACTAGATTCTCATTCTATTATTAGTAAGCTTGCGGCACCTAAACCTTCTACTGCTTTGAATTCTGATATGTCGCATGTTATTGATGATGCCACTTCTGCTTTGCATGATACTTATGATGAAACTACTTCTGTGCGTGATACTACTTTGCCATTAGTTGAATTTCTTGATAAACAACTTCTAGAGTTAGGGGGAATGAAATTATTGAAGATGCTATTATTGATGATAGTGATGCTGAAAATTCTCCCAATGATTATGAATTGCCTGTTGTTCCTGGGGATTATGTTATGAATGAAGAAGCTGCTAGAGCTATCTTTGCTTGCAATTATAGATATGATCTTAAGAAATTATTAGCTAAATGGAAGCAGCAGTCTCTTAATGCTAGAATGAAACCTGACCCTACTTTTGCTACTTCACCTATCTGTGTTACTGATAAGGATTATGAATTCTCTGTTGATCCTGAGATTATTACTTTGGTTGAATTTGATCCTTTTTATGGCCTTGAATCCGAAATTGTTGTGGCATGTCTGACCAAGTTAAATGATATAGCCACCCTGTTTACTCATGATGATAAATCTCGCTATTTTTATATCTTTAAGATATTTCCATTCTCGTTAAAGGGTGATGCTAAGACTTGGTATAATTCTCTTGCTCCTGATTGTGTGTGTAGTCCCCAGGATATGATTTATTACTTCTCTGTTAAATATTTCCCTGCTCATAAAAAACAAGCTGCCTTGCGGGAAATATATAATTTTGTGCAAATCAAAGAAGAGAGTCTCCCACAAGCTTGGGGGGGCTTCTTCGGTTACTTAATGCTTTTCCCAATCATCCTCTTAAGAAAAATAAAATACTTGATATCTTTTATAATGAACTAACCAATGCTTCCAAGGACTACTTGGATAGTTGTGCTGGTTGTGTTTTTAGGGAAAGAACCGTCGACGAAGCTGAATTACTATTGAATAATATGTTGACTAATGAAAATAATTGGACTCTTCCTGAGCTAATTTCTGAGGCAATTCCTGAACCAATTAAGCCAACTCCTGAGCCTATTCCTAAACCCACTCCGAAGAAGAGAGGTGTTTTATTTCTCAGTCCTGAAGATATGCAAGAGGCAAAGAAATCAATGAAAGAAAAATGTATTAAAGATGAAGATTTTAAGAATTTACCTCCTATTGAATAAATACATGGACTTAATATACTGCCTGTTGAAGAACCACATTGTCTTGATAACCCGACACAGGTAGTAAAGGTAAATTCTCTCTATAGATATGATAAAGTTGAAATCCCTTCTACTAAATTTCATAGCCCATGCTTAGATGAATTTGATGAATGTATGGCTAGACAAGAAAGTTTTAACGCTTATGTTGGTAGAGAGTTAAAGAATAATGCTTTCGAGGTAGGACGCGTGAGCGATAATATGGCTAGAGTTAAAGGTGAACTCAAACTCATTAGCAAATATACTTCTATGGTTGCTACTCAAGCTGAGCAAGTACTTAAAGCTCAAAATGATTTGCTTGAGGAATTAAATAATAAAAATGACTTTGCTGTTAGAGTGGCTACTACAACTGGTAGAACGACTCAGGAACCTTTGTATCCTGAAGGCCACCCTAAGAGAATCGAGCAAGATTCTCAGAGAAATAATTTAGAGGCACCTAGTTCTTCTAAAAAGAAGAAAAAGAAAAAGGATAGAACTTTGCATGCTTCTAGTGAACCTACGGTAGACACACCTGAGAATCCCAATGATATTTCTATCTCTGATGCTGAAACACAATCAGGTGATGAACATGAACCTAGTGATAATGTTCATGTTGATTCTCAACCTAGCAAAAACAATGATGTAGAGATTGAACCTGTTGTTGATCTTGATAACCCACAATCAAAGAATCAGCGTTATGACAAGAGAGATTTTGTTGCTAGGAAGCACGGTAGAGAAAGAGAACCATGGGTTCAGAAATACATGCCCTTTCCTCCTAAACCATCCAAGTCAAAGGATGATGAGGATTTGAGCGCTTTGCTGAAATGATTAGACCTATTTTCTTATGTATGCACTTAACCAATATGCTTAAAGTGAATCCTTATGCTAAGTATATGAAGGATATCATCACAAATAAAAGAAAGGTACCGGGAGATGAAATTTCCACCATGCTTGCTAATTACACTTTTAAGGGTGGAATACCAAAGAAACTTGGAGATCCGTGGGTACCAACTATACCATGCTCCATTAAAAGAAATTATGTTAGAACTGCTTTATGTGATCTTGGAGCCGGTGTTAGTGTTATGCCTCTCTCTTTATATCGTAGTCTTGAATTGAATAAGTTGACACCTACTGAAATATCTTTGCAAATGGCTGATAAATCAACTGCTATACCTGTCGGTATTTGTGAGGATGTGCCTGTTGTGGTTGCAAATGTCACTATCTTAACGGACTTCGTTATTCTTGATATTCCCGAGGATGATAGTATGTCTATTATCCTTGGTAGACCTTTTCTTAATACAGCAAGGGCTGTTATTGATTGCAACAAAGGCAATGTCCCTTTTCATGTTAATGGTAATGAGCATACGGTACACTTTCCGAGGAAACAATCTCAAGTTCATAGCATCAATTCTATTGGAAAAGTTCCAACTATTATTATTGGAGGTTTCGAATTTCCTCTCCCTACTGTCAAGAAAAAGTATGATATTCTTATTGTTGGGGATTTTCATATCCACGTTGAGGTAACTTAGTGTTATTCGAAATTTCTCCGGTTCCGTGTTATTCGGAATGAGTTTGTTAACAAGACTTGATCAACCTTGTTAGTGGGTTCATTTTGATGATCACAAGATGGATGAAACTAGAAGGCACAACCTTCTGTACCCTCTTTCTACTTTGTGTTATTTAGAATAAATAAAGCAAAAATAGTATTATCTGTCTGTTTTCTGAATTATCCGTGCATTAAAAATGTCCCAAAAATAAAAGTGCTCCAAATGCCCTGCAAATTTAGTATGATTTTTTATGGAATATTTGAGGATTTTAGGCACTGAAATCACTGCAGGAGGGCCAAGCACCTGGCCACGAGAGTGGAGGGCGCGCCCACCCCACCTGGGCGCCCCCCTCTGTCTCGTGGGCCCCTGGTGGCCCCCCTCCACTTATGCCAGCACCCACACACTTCATCTTCTACCCAAAAAATCCCCATCCAGCTCAAGCACGAGTTCTGGCTCATTTTGCTGCGATTTTTGATCTCCTTGCTCAAAGCTCCATTCACAAAACTGCTTTGGGAGATTGTTGCTTGGTATGTGACTCTTCCATTGGTCCAATTAGTTTTTGTTCTAGTGCTTTATTCATTGCAAATTTTTGCTGCATAGGTGACCATGTTCTTGAGCTTGCATGTTAAATTTATGAGGTCCCAAGCAATTCTAATGCATGATATAGGCTCTAGGCACTTGTAGGAGTAGTTGCTACCAATCTTGTTTAGTTTTATTCACTTTTATTTTGAAGTTGCTAAAATTTCAGAAATTTTCAGAAAATGTTAAGGAAATTTTTGAGGGGCTCTTCTAGCCAAGGCTCTCAGGAAAAAACAAGCCAAAGAGAAGGAAAAAGCCAAGTATAATCTTCCTCGCTTAACGGAAGTGCGGTCGTGTGAATGGCCATGTGATGATTTCTTGAAAGAAGCTGGAATTCATGAAGATTTTTATTCTTTGGTCGAGAATGCAGTCCTCACCGGTTTCATGAACGACCGGATCAATCAGTATCTCTTACTCACCAATACTTTTGTGCAAAACTTTTATTATTATCCTAAGAAGTCACCGCCCTCAGTATCATTTCACTTATATGATGAATTCAGAGAAATGTCTTTATGTAATTTTTGCGCGGTGTGTAGGATACCTTAGGAGGGAGAATTAGAGGAACCCCATCGTAAAGATGTGGATGGCTTTGTTAATACTATCGCTGTAGAGGAGCCAAAGAAGGGCTCCGAGACAAAAATCTCTAGCGTACACTTTCCTGTTACGATACTTTGCCATATTTGCTAGTAGATGCTTGATTAGTCGTGGAAATAGTGGAAACTTTAGTGTTCCTGATATTATCATTCTTCAACATGCCTTGCTTGAGGAAAATAGTTTTAGTATGGGTGTCGTTGTTGCTAAACGGCTAGCCCTTAATCATACAAAAGGCCCCATATTTGGAGGTATCTATGCTTCACGTCTTTCTAGACATTTTCAGATACCCATTAGACACCACGAGAAAGAGGAGACAAAATTGCCTCCTCACATTTTAGATTACAAGAGCATGGTAGCACACAAATTTATTGTTGACAATGAAGATAAGATGCTCTTGTATAAACTTAGATTTAATAAGAAACACATTGAGATTATTATTTTGCCTGCGCCTCTGTTGTTTGATTTGCTTGCAGAAAATTTACTTGTCACGCCCGAAGCAGTGTACAATCATCGAGCCCAAGCTTTTACTCTAGAACCTGAACCTGAGCCGGAACCTGAACTGGACCCTTATCATGCATCATATGTCCAGTGGGATCCGACGATGACCAACCTGTGGTATCCTGATTACACCTCCCAGTACACCGGGGAGAGTAGCGGCGGTCCTTGCTATTAGACCAACTTAGGCCAAAAGCCTAAGCTTGGGGGAGTACGTATTTCTCACCAACTTTACATTCATGTTCACACACTAGTCCTCGGTGCTCATACTCTTTCATTGTATTATCCATGTTAGTTTAAATTTGTTTTTTTAGTTTTCTTCTTGTGTGTTTGATAAACCTTAAGAAAAACCAAAAAAATTAGCCAGTTTAATTTTTCATGCTTGTAGTAGAATTAAAATGAAAACCCAAAAAGATTTCTTGTTCTTCTTCTTCTTACTTGTTGGGAGTTTTCCCGTGTAAATAGTTTTATTTTCTTTTCTTTCTTTTGGGGGTCGAGAAGACCATATTGAAAATGCTTAGTGGCTCTCATATGCATGATTGTTTATTTAATTTAGCATATTACCTGTCTACCCTTTTGAGTTGAATGCTTGCAGATTCCAGCTTAGTCCAATGCATGTGCACTATTATTATTATACACATCGTTCGGTCGTGCAAGTGAAAGGCAATAATGACGATATATGATGGACTTATTGAGATGAGAAAAGCTGGTATGAACTCGACCTCTCTTGTTTTTGTAAATATGATGAGTTCATCGTTTCTGATTCAGCTTATTATGAAGTAAACATATTTGCAATGACATTTAGAGATTATAGTTGCTTGTGCCATGCTTGATTAGCTATGAGTTATAATGGTTTACCTTGCGTGCCAACATGCTATTAGAATGATTATGATGTGGTATGACGGGATGGTATCCTCCTTTGAATGAATTGAGTGACTCAACTTGGCACATGTTCATGCAGGTAGTTGAATCAAATTGACATAGCCTTCATGATCTTTATGTTCATGGTGGATTATATCCTACTCATGCTTGTATTCGGTGTGAATTAATTTTAATGCATGTTTATGACTGTTGTCGCTCTCTCAGTTGGTCGCTTCCCAGTCTTTTGCTAGACTTCACCTGTACTAAGCGGGAATACTGCTTGTGCATCCAAACTCCTTAAACCCCAAAGTTGTTCCATATGAGTCCACTATACCTTCCTATATGCGGTATTTACCTGCCGTTCCAAGTAAATTTGTATGTGCCAAACTCCAAACCTTCAAATGAAATTCTGTTTTGTATGCTCGAGTAGCTCATGTTACAACTAGGGTTGCCTATATCTTCCATGCTAGGTGGGTTATTCTCAAGAAGAGTGGACTCCGCTCCTCATTCACGAGAAAGGGTCGGTAACCGGGATGCCCAGTCCCATGATCCGAAAAGATCAAAGCAAATCAAAATAATTAAACAAAACTCCCCCAGGGCTATTGTTAGTTGGAGGCACTCGTTGTTTCGAGCAAGCCATGGATTGATGCTTGTTGGTGGATGGGGGAGTATAAACCTTTACCATTCTGCTTGGGAACTGCCTATAATGCATGTAGTATGGAAGATACAACCATCTCATAGTTGTTGCGTTGACAGCAAAAGTATGCCGCTCAAAATGTTATTCAATCTCTATTTTAAAATCGAGCTCTGGCACCTCTACAAATCCCTGCTTCCCTCTGCGAAGGGCCTATCTATTTACTTTTATGTTGAGTCATCACCCTTCTTATTAAAAAGCACCCGCTGGAAAGCACACTGTCATTTGCATTCATTACTATTGGTTTATATTGGGTATGACTTGACTGGATCTCTTTTACCATGAATTACAATGTTTAGTCAGTCCTTGATCGTTAAAGGTGCTCTGCATTTATGTTTTGCGGTCTCGGAAAGGGCTAACGAGATACTATTTTGTTATGTCATGTTATGACTGTTTTCAGGAAGTGTTGTCATCTGAGTTTTATTATTATGGCTCGCTAGCTGATTACGCTATTGATATGAGTAATTGTGAGACCTAAGTGTTATTGTGAGTATGGTTAGTTCATAATATTTGCTGAAACCTGAATGTTGGCTTTTCATGTTTACAACAACAAGAGCAAACAGAGTTTGTAAAAGTTTTTCTTTATCACTTTCAGTTTATCAACTGAATTGCTTGAGGATAAGCAAAGGTTTAAGCTTGGGGGAGTTGATATGTCTCCAACGTATCTACTTTTCCAAACACTTTTGCCCTTGTTTTGGACTCTAACTTGCATGATTTGAATGAAACTAACCCGGACTGAGGCTATTTTCAGCAGAACTGCCATGATGTTCTTTTATGTGTAGAAAATAAAAGTTTTTGGAATGTCCTGAAAATCTACAGAGCAACTTTTTGGAAAATATAAAAAAAACTGGCGAAAGAATCAAGACCAGGGGGCCCACACCCTGTCCACGAGACAGGGGCGCGCGCCCCCTCCCCCGTGTCTCGTGGGCCCCCTGGACCTCCACCGACCTCAACTCCAACTCCATATATTCACGTTCGGGGAGAAAAAAATCAGAGAGAAAGTTTCATCACGTTTTACGACACGGAGCCGCCGCCAAGCCCTAATCTCTCTCGGGAGGGTTGATCTGGAGTCCGTTCGTGGCTCCGGAGAGGGGGATTCGTCGTCATCGTCATCATCAACCATCCTCCATCACCAATTTCATGATGCTCACTGCCGTGCGTGAGTAATTCCATCATAGGCTTGCTGGACGGTGATAGGTTGGATGAGATTTACCATGTAATCAAGTTAGTTTTGTTAGGGTTTGATCCCTAGTATCCACTATGTTCTAAGATTGATGTTGCTATGACTTTGCTATGCTTAATGCTTGTCACTAGGGCCCGAGTGCCATGATTTCAGATCTGAACCTATTATGTTTTCATGAATATATGTGTGTTCTTGATCCTATCTTGCAAGTCTATAGTCACCAATTATGTGTTATGATCCGACAACCCCAAAGTGACAATGATCGGGATACTTCTCGGTGATGACCATAGTTTGAGGAGTTCATGTATTCACTATGTGTTAATGCTTTGTTCCGGTTCTCTATTAAAAGGAGGCCTTAATATCCCTTAGTTTCCGCTAGGACCCTGCTGCCATGGGAGGGTAGGACAAAAGATGTCATGCAAGTTCTTTTCCATAAGCACGTATGACTATTTACGGAATACATACCCACATTACATTGATGAACTGGAGCTAGTTCTGTGTCACCCTATGTTATAGCTATTACATGAGGAATCGCATCCGGCATAATTATCCATCACTGATCCATTGCCTACGAGCTTTTCACATATTGTTATTCGCTTATTTACTTTTCCGTTGCTATTGTTACAACTACTACAAAACCCCAAAACATTACTTTTACTAACGTTACCTTTATTATCATACAAGTTTTGCTACTAAATACTTTGATGCAGAAACTAAGTTATCCAGGTGTGGTTGAATTGACAACTCAACTGCTAATACTCAAGAATATTCTTTGGCTCCCCTTGTGTCGAATCAATAAATTTGGGTTGAATACTTTACCCACCAAAAGTTGTTGCGTCCCCTACAATTGTGGGTTATCAAGGACCTAAAGGAGCAAAATATTATACTCAAGCGTAAATTGAGGAACAAGCCTACATCATCAACAACTCCTACTTCACCACCTCCGAGGACATAATCACATGGGTATGGGCACTCCCCTTGGCAACTGCCAAGCTTGGGGGAGGTGCCCCGGTATCGTATCACCATCACACTCCTATCTTTACCGCCATATTTAGTTCGATCCTTTTAGTAGTATCTTGATCTAGTAGATTGAAGTTTTGATATCAAGTAGTTTGAGTTTTGCTTTGTGATCTCTTTTTGTAATCGAGTCCGTGAGCTATCTATAATAAAGATTAGTGTTGAGTCAAGGGCTTTGCTATGTTTCTATGATCTTGAGAAAGTAGGAAGAATAAAATAGTTCATATTGATCTTATGGATAGTGATAACTTCACATATAGAAAGTATGAGGCATAAAAATTGTTGAGAGTTGATGAACGTAGTTTTGGTCATCGTTGCAATTAATAGGAAGTGATAAGGAAAGAGGGGTTCACATATAAATATATTATCTTGGACACCTTTTATAGTTGGGATCACTCATTAAGTATGACATGCTAAAAGAGTTGACATTGGACAAGGAAGACAACGTAATGGTTTATGTTTTACGACATCCCAGTTAAAGTATATTGTCATTGACCTTCCAAACATGTTGAGCTTGCCTTTCCCCCTCATGCTAGCCAAATTCCTTGCACCAAGTAGAGATACTACTTGTGCTTCCAAATATCCTTAAACCCAGTTTTGCCATGAGAGTCCACCATACCTACCTATGGATTGAGTAAGATCCTTCAAGTAAGTTGTCATGTTGCAAGCAATAAAAATTGCTATCTAAATATGTATGACTTATTAGTGCAGAGAAAATAAGCTTTGTACGATCTTGTTGTGGAAGTAATAAAAGCGACGGACTGCATAATAAAGGTCCACATACAAGGGGCAATATAAACTGACGTTCTTTTGCATTAAGATTTTGTGCATCAACCCTAAAGGCACATGACAACCTCTGCTTCCCTCTGCGAAGAGCCTATCTTTTACTTTATGTTTTTACTTTATGCTTGAGTCAAGGTGATCCACACCTTTCCCTTTTTCATTTTATCCTTTGGCAAGCTCCTCGCGTTTGAAAGATCATGATATATATATCCAATTGGATGTAAGTTAGCATGGGTCATTATTGTTGACATCACCTAAAGGTGAATACGTTGGGAGGCAACACAATAAGCCCCTATCTTTCTCAGTGTCCGGTTGAAACTCCATAACCATAAGTATTGCGTGAGTGTTAGCAATTGTAGAAGACTACGAGATAGTTGAGTATGTGAGCTTGCTGAAAAGCTCTATTGTTGACTCTTTCTGATGTTACGATAAATTGCAATTGCTTCAATGACTGAGATTATAGTTTGTTAGTTCCCAATGAAGTTTTTGAACCATACTTGACATTGTGAATTGATTCTTACTTGAGCAAAAGAAATCATATGATAAAATCTATATATGTTGTTGTTATAAGAATAATCATGATGCCCTCATGTCCGTATTTTATTTTTATCGACACCTCTATCTCTAAACATGTGAACATATTTTTCGATTTCGGCTTCCGCTTGAGGACAAGCGAGGTCTAAGCTTGGGGGAGTTGATACGTCCATTTTGCATCATGCTTTTATATCAATATTTATTGCATTATGGGCTGTTATTACACATTATATCTCAATACTTATGGCTATTCTCTCTTATTTTACAAGGTTTACCATGAAGAGGGGGAATGCCGGCAACTGGAATTCTGGCTGGAAAAGGAGCAAATATTGGAAACCTATTTTGAACAGCTCCAAAACTCCTGAAACTCCACGAAACATCTGTTTGGAATTAATAAGAATTTTTGGGCGAAAGAAATACACCAGGGGTCCCACACCTCATCCAGGAGAGTGGGGGCGCGCTCCCCTACTGGGCGTGCCCCTTGTCTCCTGGACCCCTTGGTGGGCCCCCAGTGTCCATCTTCTGCTATATCAGAGCTTTTACCCTGGAAAAAATCGTGGGCAAGCTTACGGGATGAAACTCTGCCGCCACAAGGCGGAACCTTGGCGGAACCAATCTAGGGCTCTGGCGGAGCTGTTCTGCCGGGGACACTTCCCTCCGGGAGGGGGAAATCATCACCAACGATCCTCTGATCGGGAGGGGGTCAATCTCCATAAACATCTTCACCAGCACCATCTCCTCTCAAAACCCTAGTTCATCTCTTGTATCGAATCTTGTATCAAAACCACAAATTGGTACATGTGGGTTGCTAGTAGTGTTGATTACTCCTTGTAGTTGATGCTAATTGGTTTACTTGGTGGAAGATCATATGTTCAGATCCTTTATGCATATTATTACTCCTCTGATTATGAACATGAATATGCTTTGTGAGTAGTTACGTTTGTTCCTGAGGACATGGGTGAAGTCTTGCTATTAGTAATCATGTGAATTTGGTATTCGTTCGATATTTTGATGAGATGTATGTTGTGTTTTCCTCTAGTGGTGTTATGTGAACGTCGACTACATGACACTTCACCATTATTTGGGCCTAGAGGAAGGCATGGGGAAGTAATAAGTAGATGATGGGTTGCTAGAGTGATAGAATCTTAAACCCTAGTTTATGCGTTGCTTCGTTAGGGGCTGATTTGGATCCATATATTTAATGATGTGGTTAGGTTTACCTTAATACTTCTTTTGTAGTTGTGGATGCTTGCAATAGGGGTTAATCATAAGTGGGATGCTTGTCCAAGTAAGGGCAGTACCCAAGCACTGGTCCACCCACATATCAAATTATCAAAGTACCGAACGCGAATCATATGAACGTGATGAAAACTAGCTTGACGATAATTCCCATGTGTCCTCGGGAGCTCCTTTCTCATTATTAGAAATTGTCCAGGCTTATCCTTTGCTACATAAAGGATTCGGCCACCTTGCTGCACTTTATTTACTTTATTTACTTGTTACTCGTTACTATTTATCTTATCACAAAACTATCTATTACCTATTATTTCAGTGCTTGCAGAGAAAACCTTACTGAAAACCGCTTATCATTTCCTTCTGCTCCTCGTTGGGTTCGACACTCTTACTTATCAAAAGGACTATGATAGATCCCCTACACTTGTGGGTCATCATAGGAGTAGTTGCTACCAATCTTGTTTAGTTTTATTCAGTTTTATTTTGAAATTACTAAAATTTCATAAAATTTCAGAAAATGTTAAGGAAACTTTTGAGGGTCTCTTCTAGCCAGGGCTCTCAGGAAAAACAAGCTAAAGAGAAGGAAAAAGCCAAGTATAATCTTCCTCGCTTAGCGGAAGTACAGTCGTGTGAATGGCCATGCGATGATTTCTTGAAAGAAGCTGGAATTCATGAAGATTTTTATTCTTTGATCGAGAATGCAGGCCTCCCCGGTTTCATCAATGACCGGATCGATCAGTATCTCTTACTCACCAATACCTTTGTGCAAAAATTTTATTATTATCCTAAGAAGTCACCGCCTTCAGTATCATTTCACTTATATGATGAATTCAGAGAAATGTCTTACGTAATTTTTGCACGGTGTGTAGGATACCCTATGAGGGAGAGTTAGAGGAACCCCATCGTAAAGATGTGGCTGGCTTTGTTAACACTATAACTGTAGAGGAACCAAAGAAGGGTTCCGAGGCAAAAATCTCTAGCATACATTTTCCTGTTTTACGCTACTTTGCCATATTTGCTAGTAGATGCTTGATTGGTCGTGGAAATAATGGAAACATTAGTGTTCCTGATATTATCATTCTTCAACATGCCTTGCTTGGAGATAATAGTTTTAGTATGGGTGCTGTCGTCGCTAAACAGCTAAGCCTGAATCGTACAAAAGGCCCCATATTTGGAGGTATCTATGCTTCATGTCTTGCTAGACATTTTCAGATACCTATTAGGCACCATGAGAAAGAGGAGACAAAATTGCCTCCTCACATTTTAGATTACAGGAGCATGGTAGCCCACAAGTTTATCGTTGACAACGAAGAAAGGATGCTCTTGTATAATCTTAGATTTAATAAGAAACATAATGAGACTATTATTCTGCCTGTGCCTCTGTTGTTTGATTTGCTTGCAGAAAATTTTCTTGTCACACCGGAGGCGGTATATGCTCATCGAGCCCAAGCATCCACTCCAGAACCTGAACCTGAGTCGAAACCTGAACTGGACCCTTATCGTGCATCATCTTTCCAGTGGGACCCGGAGATGGCCAGCCAGTGGTATCCTGATTACACCTCTCAGTACACCGGGGAGAGTAGCAGCGGTCCTTGGTATTAGACCAACTTAGGCCAAAAGCCTAAGCTTGGGGGAGTACATATTTCTCACCGACTTTACATTCATGTTCACACACTAGTCGTCGGTGCTCATACTCTTTCATTGTATTATCCATATTAGTTTAAATTTCTTTTTCTAGTTTTTTTCTTGTGTGTTTGATAAACCTTAAGAAAAACCAAAAAAAATTAGTTAGTGTAATTTCCATGCCTGTAGTAAAAATTAAAATGAAAACCTAAAAAGATTTCTAGTTCTTCTTCTTACTTATTGAAAATGTTTAGTGGCTCTCATGTAAATAGATTTATTTTCTTTTCTTTCCTTTGGGGGTCGAGAAGACCATATTGAAAATGTTTAGTGGCTCTCATATGCATGATTGTTTATTTAACTTAGAGCCATATTATCTTGTCTTCTCTTTTGAGTTGAATGCTTGCAGATTCTAGCTTAGTCCAATGCACATGCACTTTTATTATTATACACATCGTTCGGTCGTGCAAGTGAAAGGCAATAATGACGATATATGATGGACTTATTGAGATGAGAAAAGCTAGTATGAACTCGACTTCTCTTGTTTTTGTAAATATGATGAGTTCATCATTTCTGATTCAGCTTATTATGAAGTAAACATATTTGCAATGACATTTAAAGATTATAGTTGCTTGTGCCATGCTTGATTAGCTATGAGTTATAATGGTTTACCTTGTGTGCCAATATGCTATTAGAATGATTATGATGTGGTATGATGGGATGGTATCCTCCTTTGAATGAATTGAGTGACTCGACTTGGCACATGTTCACGCATGCAGTTGAAACAAATCAACATAGCCTTCATGATATTTATGTTCATGGTGGATTATATCCTACTGATGCTCGTATTCGGTGTGAATTAATTTTACTGCATGTTTATGACTGTTGTCGCTCTCTCAGTTGGTCGCTTCCTAGTCTTTTGCTAGCCTTCACCAGTACTAAGCGGGAATACTGCTTGTGCATCCAAACTCCTCAAATCCCAAAGTTATTCCATATGAGTCCACTATACCTTCCTATATGCGGTATTTACCTATCGTTCCAAGTAAATTTGTATGTGCCAAACTCCAAACCTTCAAATGAAATTCTGTTTTGTATGCTCGAGAAGCTCATGTTTCAACTAGGGCTGTCTATATCTTCCATGCTAGGTGGGTTATTCTCAAGAGGAATGGACTCCGCTCCTCATTCACGAGAAAGGGCTGGTAACCGGGATGCCCAGTCCCATGATCCAAAAAGATCAAAGCAAATCAAAATAATTAAACAAAACTCCCCCAGGGCTGTTGTTAGTTGGAGGCACTCGTTGTTTCGAGCAAGCCATGGATTGATGCTTGTTGGTGAATGGGGGAGTATAAACCTTTACCATTCTGGTTGGGAACTGCCTATAATGCATGCAGTATGGAAGATATAACCATCTCATAGTTGTTGCGTTGATAGCAAAAGTATGCCGCTCAAAATGTTATTCAATCTCTATTTTAAAATCGAGCTCTGGCACCTCTACAAATCCCTCCTTCCCTCTACGAAGGGCCTATCTATTTACTTTTATGTTGAGTCATCACCCTTACTATTAAAAGCACCCGCTAGAGAGCACACTGTCATTTGCATTCATTATTATTGGTTTATATTGGGTATGACTTGACTGAATCTCTTTTACCATGAATTACAATGTTTAGTCAGTCCTTGATCTTTAAAGGTGCTCTGCATTTATATTTTGCGGTCTCAGAAAGGGCTAGCGAGATACCATTTTATTATATCATGTTATGATTGTTTTGAGAAAATGTTGTCATCCGAGTTTTATTATTATGGCTTGCTAGCTGATTATGCTATTGATATGAGTAACTGTGAGACCTAAGTGTTATTGTGAGTATGGTTAGTTCATAATATTTGCTGAAACCTGAATGATGGCTTTGCATGTTTACAACAACAAGAGCAAATAGAGTTTGTAAAAGCTTTTTTTTATCACTTTCAGTTTATCAACTGAATTGCTTGAGGACAAGCAAAGGTTTAAGCTTGGGGGAGTTGATACGTCTCCAACGTATCTACTTTTCCAAACACTTTTGCCCTTGTTTTGGACACTAACTTGCATGATTTGAATGAAACTAACCCGGACTGATGCTGTTTTCAGCAGAACTTCCATGATGTTGTTTTATGTGTAGAAAAAAGAAAAGTTCTTGGAATGTCCTGAAAATCCACTAAGGCACTTTTTGGAAAATATAAAAAATAATGGCGAAAGAATCAAGACCAGGGGGGCCACACCCTGTCCACGAGGGTGGGGGGCGCGCCCCTCCCCCTGGGCACGCCCCCTGTCTCGTGGGCCCCCTGGACCTCCACCGACCTCAACTCCAACTCCATATATTCACATTCGTGGAGGAAAAAAATAGAGAGAAAGTTTCATCGCGTTTTACGATACGGAGCCGCCGCCAAGCCCTAATCTCTCTCGGGAGGGCTAATCTGGAGTCCGTTCGGGGCTCCGGAGAGGGGGATTCGTCGCCGACGTCATCATCAACCATCCTCCATCACCAATTTCATGATGCTCACCGTCGTGCATGAGTAATTCCATCGTAGGCTTGCTGGACGGTGATGGGTTGGATGAGATTTATCATGTAATCAAGTTAGTTTTGTTAGGGTTTGATCCCTAGTATCCACTATGTTCTAAGATTGTTGTTGCTATGACTTTGCTATGCTTAATGCTTGTCACTAGGGCCCGAGTGCCATGATTTCAGATCTGAACCTATTATGTTTTCATGAATATATGTGTGTTCTTGATCCTATCTTGCAAGTCTATAGTCACCTATTATGTGTTATGATCCGACAACCCCGATGTGACAATAATCGGGATACTTCTCGGTGATGACCGTAGTTTGAGGAGTTCATGTATTCACTATGTGTTAATGCTTTGTTCCGGTTCTCTATTAAAAGGAGGCCTTAATATTCCTTAGTTTCCGCTAGGACCCCGCTGCCACGGGAGGGTAGGACAAAAGATATCATGCAAGTTCTTTTCCATAAGCACGTATGACTATTTACAGAATACATGTCTACATTACATTGATGAACTGGAGTTAGTTCTGTGTCACCCTATGTTATAGCTATTACATGAGGAATCACATCCGGCATAATTATCCATCACTGATCCATTGCCTACGATCTTTTTACATATTGTTCTTCACTTATTTACTTTTCTGTTGCTACTGTTACAATCACTACAAAACCCCAAAACATTACTTTTGCTATCGTTACTTTTATTACCATACCATTTTTGCTACTAAATACTTTGCTGCAGATACTAAGTTATCCAGGTGTGGTTGAATTGACAACTCAACTGCTAATACTCAAGAATATTTTTTGGCTCCCCTTGTGTCGAATCAATAAATTTGGGTTGAATATTCTACCCTCAAAAGCTGTTGCGATCCCTACACTTGTGGGTTATCACGCGACACTGGAGCGGGGAAGCGGCAACATGGACCGTGAAGTTTCAGGATCTCAGGGAAGTTTTCAATTTCCCAAAATTCAAAGGGAACTTGGGGCCAAGTTTACATGATCCTCTAAAATTAATCTGGGTCTATAGGATCTGTTAGAGACGTTTTTCCCCCAAATTCTCTACTATTAAAGGAGATGGAACGTCGTGATGTCCTCCCCTCGTGGTTCGACAGCCATCGACAGAAAAAATTCCAGCCTCGCGCGAGCAAGGGGCACCATCCCACCAGCCTAAAAAGTTACTAGCCGGGCCCACTTACGAGATCCATTGCCAACTCAGCCCATGAATGAGATACATCGTTTTCATACAACCACGTCCTTCCCCCACGATCCATCCCCAATCACCTCGCACAAGAATCACCCGATTTTTGTTTTACAGTACGTCCCACTTCCAACCCTCCGGCTTACAATGGGGAAAAACCCTACCAATGCACGCACGTCTCCATTGCGATCCCGAACTGCCGCTGGACCAGACATATGCGCACCTCTACACATGCACAATCGGCTAGGGCTTCTCCCATCGTGAACTACTGTATTTCCTAATGACCTAACTTCCTTCTTCCTTGTTGTGCTCGGCATCGTGATGGCCGCCATGTGCATCGTTTCAATCGTGTTCCTCCGCGAGGAGCGCGTCACTCGCGGATACGCGGGGTTCACGCCTATGCTCGGGCCATTGTGCTCTACCTCGTGGCCTCTGAACTCACCAGCAATGGTCGCGGCGGCAGGATCCTTTCTACCGCCTTCGTCGAGATGCTCCTGGTGGTCCTCTATGAAGCCCTAGCAGGGTCGATCGTCAATCCATGTAGGTTTTTCTCTCATCTCTTGTTTTCGTTCTCTCTATCTCTGGTCTACAAGGGCGTGCTATGGCTGCGGGTACAGTCACCTGCCATAAGCGGCTTAGCGCGTCACGATGATCTGTGGGCTCATGGGACTCCCTTCCTACAGGCCATCATGCTAGCTACATCAATCCCGGAGCAGGACCGGTCGTCTCGGCTTCACAGAGAATCGCAGGCGAGGGCGACGGTGACGGCCGCCAGCTGCTCGTGGGGCTAGAGGAGGGCGTGGCTGGGGCACGTGGTCGATGCTTGGGACAGCTGCAGAGCGGCGTGCGCACGAGTGCAGGGCAGACAGTAGCCAGGGTGGTGGGAGAGGACCCAAGACACGTTGTGTTCATGTAATGTTCGTCTCTCCCTTCTGTTCATCCTCTATAAATATGCTTTCCTCTTGTATCCTCTAGCTCTGACTATGCCTTCCTCTTGCATCATGTAGCTCTAAGAACGACTTGTGCAGAGAAAGATGAAAAATCTAGGGGAAGATTTTGGTGAGGAAGAAGAACAAGGTAATTTATTTCTGGTCAACAAAACAAGTTTGTTCCTACACTTTGAAGTTGTGATTTGTGCTTATTCACTAACATTGAGAGTATTAATGGGTATAACATGGTCTGATCAAGAGAAGGGAATACTTCTCTACGGGTTATTTTATCAATGATAATGATAAGAAATCATAATGGAATATTAATATAAGATCATAGTACGTACTTTCTTTGCTTGATATATGTATATTAAATCTCTATATGTATATGCTCATGCCATCAAAAGTCTTTATTTCCTAGAGATAGAATAGATACATTATCACATGTTTTATATGTTCGCTTCAAACTGAAGATTCCAATATTTATTTAGCAATCTTTTGCAGGTTTTGAGGTTGCTCCATTCCATATTGTTGAGCTTCGTAAACCTTTTGAACGAGTTTGACTCTTAGTGCTCTTAGATAAGTGGCAACATTCATAACATAGTTATACATGAGTTTATCATCATAATTTCGTTTTCTAATCTTTCACAGGTGCAACAAAACATATATGATATGCTACTAAGCTTTCATAATGGACTGTCAATGCTACTTATTGTAGATATGCTGCTACGCTCTTAAGCTTTCCTATTAGAATTTTAACATTTCTTAAGTACTTCCCTTTACTCCTAGACTTGTAGGTATTATGATCAGGGTCAGGTTTCACTAATTAACTGATGGGCTTGTGCAAATATTTTGAGATCAACTGAAAAGAAAATTAAACTTCTTGATTTCCCAATTTAGCGAACCAGATCAAAGAGTTGTGTAGCCATTAGGTGGACAGCTTCACACTGGCGTAAGTATTCATGACACTGTAATATAACACTTCTTTGCCTTCTACTTATATTTGTTACTATAAAGGAGACTGCATCAATCTTGGTGTGTCATTGTTTTTTTTAAGAAGGTGTGTCATTGTTATATTGTTTAAATTGTAACCAAGCATATGTAAAATTTGGTATATGGTTCTGTTGGTCAAAAGTCATTATTCATGTTTCAAGGGGAGGCCATACACCTTTAAGTATTGAAGCTGGGAAGACATGTAGCTGACTTTTGCTTTAGGTACTCCCTCCACGAAATATAATGCCCCTGGCTTTGCTGTGCGACCTTGATTGTTTTTATATACAAAAGTACATGCGTTGGACATGTATAAATTGTATTGAATTATTTTCTTGCAAAACAATTGTATTTCATATATGTTTATACTAATTTTGTAGATGTACAATAAGTGATAATAATTGTTAAAGTTGTGCGATGAAAACATGAAAAAGTATTAGAAAGGAGGGGTACTATTTACTGGCATCATTTAATATCTACTTATTTTGTTTCAAATAAAGTTCCAAATTTAGACTAATTTTTTGTTCTCGCGTCATGCACGCGCCTCTAATCTTAATGATGTTGGCTGATATACCTAGACTGTACATAGGATCCTAATTATCTACACTGCCAACTACACCAGGTGACAACTTGCTTCAATAAAGCTTTGTCTGTGACACAAAGAAAATGGTGTGACACGGACAAGGAGACGAATTGTCAAAGTAATAAAGTTTTCACTTAAGCTTCGGATACAATTTTAGTCATTGAAAGTTGTCATTCAATTTTTGTTTCATAAGGAACTTCTATGATACGCCCAAAGAAATAATGTATTTGCTATAACCAAACTGATCAGATTATCTTATACTCCAAAGTAAGCACATCAAACATTGAATAGTGCAATGATTTGATCGGTAACATCATTATTTTCTGATATCTCCCGTGGCAACGCACGGGCATACGACTAGTTTCCTCTAAACGGTATATTTTTTCAGATAGAAGATCGTTGGAACTGCTTTAAGAACATCTCAAATAGCTCCCTTAAGAAACTTCCAATATAACTGACTTTACGGGATGACCCTACAATTTAGGGGAAGTTGCCTGAGATCTCCTTACCGTAAACTTCTTCAAAAAATATATTTTTATTTTCAATTAAACAAAAAAGATAATGGTCTAGGACCCTCCCATCAGTGACATGTGTAACGCCCGACAAGGGGCGTCGTAGTGACCGTCGGCACAAGGCGGCGTGGGCGCGACCATCGACGAGGGGCAATGCGGGCGTGGCGGTGGGGGGTGGCGTCGTTCTAGCGAGGTTTCAACTGGGCCCCAGTGTTCCGGCGGGGCACGTGGTGAAGTTTCCCCGCGGTTTCTAGCCTGCCAAAATTATACCGGAAGATCATCTTCCCATAGACATGAGGGATGGTAGGACCTAGTTTACAGGATCCCCTAAAGTTTGACAAGTCTATGGTACCATGACCCTTACGCCGCCAACTCCTATTTGGCGCCTCAGCACCGGTTAGAGCCTAACCCACAAACTGGCGCACCCCCCCTTCCTTTGACTCCCCGAACCTTCAAAAAAGGTGCGCGAAGTAAGATTCGAATTCATGATTTTTTTTCAATGATGAACTTTGTAAAATTCAAATTCACAAAAACAATTAAACTCGTGAAAGTTTTAAAAATACATGAACGTTTTAAAATTCATGAATTATTTAACTTTGAAGTCATGAACAATTTTTGAATTTGTTAAGTTTTTTCAAGTGATTTTGTAAAATTCATGAACTTTTTAAATTTTGAATTCATGAAGAATTTTCAAATCATGGAAAAAAGCCATGAACTTTTTTTAAATTCATGAATATTTTTAAAATCGAATATGTGAACAATTCTCAATTCATGATATTTTTCTAAATTCATGAACCTTTTCAAATTCACCAAGATAATTCAAATTCATGAACTTTTTCAGATCCACAAATTTGTAACCATTTATTCTAATCCCCAAACTTTTTCAAATTCTTGAAGTTTTCCTAGTGTATAAATTCGTGAACATTTATTCCAATCCGTGAACTTTTTTCAAATTCATGAACTTTTGTAATATCTAATGATACAGGAACATTTTGTTTAAATGTGTGAACTTTTTAAAATTTATGAATTATTTTCAAGTCTGAAAACTTTTTAAATTTCATGTTTTAAAAAAATTCTATGAAAGACCGGCTGTTGTTTCCTACTAGCAGATTTTTGTGATCTGGACATTTCTATTTTATATTTCTTTACGGCGCTTAAAGCTCTGACGTGGAGCTCCCCATACCGCCTTACCAGATTTTTTTAAAAATCTAGGAATATCGCCTTATCAGTTTTTTCTTTTTGAGCGATACCGCCTTACCAGGTTTTTTTTTTTGAGACAACTCACGAAGCTTTTTATTGATTCGTCACAATGTTTACAGGGACGAAAGAAAGATCTCCGGGATGGCCTAACCACACATGGCGTCCACCTCCGAGAGATAGAGCATGCTTCGCTAAGTTGTGAGCTTCATAATTTGAGCTCCTAAATTCATGGCTAACCTTACACAAATCGAAAGTTATAGAATGGCTTAATATTTCATGGACAATAGCACCATATGGAGATGCGTCCTCCTTCTTCAGAGAGTCTACTACCTTCTTGCAATCCGATGCAACATGAATGCGCCTTTGGTACAAGTCCTCCGCAAGTGCAAGTCCCTCCCTTATCGCCATGGCCTCTAGCGTTTCCAGATCCCCAATATGCTCCATGATTAGCGCAGAAGCTCCCAAAAACAGACCATCTGAACTTCTGCAGATTGCACCCACAGCCCCGAAGCGAGCCTGCCTTGGTGCGGCCGCGTCCACATTGATCTTCACGCATCCCGTGGCCGGAGCCTGCCACTGGGTTGGCCTTGTAGCTTTGACAATGGTCCTTCGAGGTTCACTTGCCTTAATATATCTCAGGTCATCAAGAAAGCTTGTGATAAATCCATAAATAGATTGCGGTGATTGGAAGATGTCCTCATAGATCGCTTTCCTTCGGGCTCGCCAAATCGCCCACATAATAACAATCATGTGTGCAAACATATCTCTGTTCAAAACTCCACTCATAGCAAAAAGCCAATCCTTGGGATATTCTTCCACTCTATCCACAAGATGATTGACCAAATCCTTCGGAGCTAAGGCCCAAACACTGCTTGACATCGGACACATAAAGAGTGCATGTCTCCAAGAGTCAGCCGCCCCGCACAAAGGGCACTTGTCCTCGGTAGCCATATTGCGATGCTTGAGTAAATCAATAGTGGGCATGGAGTTCCTCGCCAATCTCCAAACGAACATGCGAAGTTTCGATGGAACCCGCATGTGCCAAATGGTACTCCACTTATCCGCCTCCTGCTGCACAATAGATGTTCCCGCTTCTCCGCTCATCCAGGCCTCCCGTTCGAGCTTCGTTCTGAGAATCATGCGATAACAGGAGCGAACACTGAAATTTCCTTTTGGTTCTTCCTGCCAAGCCCAAAAGTCCGCAACCTTGCGAGTACACAGTGGTATCTTCAGAATATCGTTGGCATCAAAATGAGCAAAGGTTGCTCGAATCAACTCCTCCTTCCACGATGCCGTGGTACTGTCTATAAGCTCGGAGACCATAACTGGAGGGTTTTGCGTTAGCGATGTGATAGGTCTGCTTACTCCTTCCCTCAGTATCCAGTTGTGTCTCCAGATATAAGTGGACTCGCCATCTCCAATCCTCTTCACGGTACCTTGTATCAAAACATCCCGACCGTCAATGATCGAGCGCCATACCTGGGAAGGGTGTGACCCAAGCTCCGCCTCAAGAATAGAAACCTCCGGAAAATAAACGGCCTTTAAAATCCTGGCACTTAAGCTGAGCTCCCCCGTTAGCAGCCTCCAAGCTTGCAGTGCTAGGAGAGCTAAGTTGAAGATCTCCATATCCCGAAATCCCAATCCTCCCAAGCTTTTCGGGCTTGTCATAATATCCCAAGACACCCATGCGGGCTTTCTTCTCCCCTGCTTGCTTCCCCACCAAAATTGTCGTATGATTGAAGTTATATTTTCACAAAGGCCTCTTGGCAATCTGAAACAGGACATAGAATAGACTGGTATAGCTCGGGCCACAGCCTTGATTAACACTTCTTTACCTGCTGAGGACAAAAGCTTCTCCATCCATCCTTTGATCTTCTCCCAAACCCGGTCTCTCAAGTATTTGAACGTGCCATTTTTCGAGCGTCCCACATTGGTTGGCATGCCTAAATAGCGTTCATTCAAAGTCTCCTTGTGCACATGCAAGGTGTTTTTTATTGATTCCTTCAAGGCAGCCTGACACGACTTGCTGAAGAAAATTGAAGACTTCTCATGGTTGATTCTCTGCCCCGAAGCTGCACAGTAGGTCTCGAGCAAGTTTGATGCCACACCTGCACCCTCTACATTGGCCTTGAATAGCAACAGGCTATCATCTGCAAACAACAAGTGGTTAACGGTGGGAGCCGTTGGGGCCACTTGAATACCTGCAAACGATGACGAAGAACTAGATTTAAGGAGGCACGAAAGGCCCTCTGCTGCAATCAAGAATAAGTAGGGGGAGATTGGATCTCCTTGTCGGATTCCTCTCGATGGTTGGAATGATTCGAGCTTCTCTCCGTTGAACATAACCGAGAAAGATACCGAAGACACCATGCTCATCACAGTATCAATCCACTGTCCTGCAAACCCAAGTTTAGTCATGATAGCCCTCAAATATGTCCACTCTACCCGATCATAGGCCTTCATCATGTCCAATTTTAGTGCACAAAAATTATTTGATTTTGATCTAGACCGCTTCATAAAATGCAGACACTCATAAGCTGAAATTATTTTGTCAGTAATTAACCTTCCGGGGACGAAAGCAGACTGCTCCTCAGAGATAATGTCTGGCAGAATGAGTTTCAGTCTATTTGCAATTACCTTGGATGCTATTTTGTATAACACATTGCACAGACTAATAGGTCTATACTGAGATAAAGCAGTGGGGCTTGTTACCTTGGGTATGAGCACTAAAACCGTATCATTAATGCATTCCGGATTCTCCTCCCCTCGGACTATCCTCAAGATAATTTTTGTTACCTCCTCTCCACACACATCCCAGTGTCTTTGGTAAAAATGAGCCGGGAAACCATCGGGACCCGGTGCTTTTGTTGGAAATATCTGAAAGAGGGCAATCTTAACCTCCTCATTCGTATAAGGGGCACATAGTGAGGCATTCATCTCTGCTGACACCTTCCTTGGAACATGATCAAGTACTGCGTCCATGTTTTGTACTCCCTCCGAAGTGTACAAATTGTGATAGAAATCATTGGCCAACGCTCGTAGCTCTGCCGGATCATCAACCACTACCCCGAGGGAATTTTGGAGGGCTTTTATCATGTTTTTCTTCCTTCGGATACTAGCTCGTAGATGAAAAAACTTCGTGTTGCGATCGCCGACATTGAGCCATTCTATCCTGGATCTTTGCCTCCACATAACTTCCTCTCGATGATACATCTTGATCAGATTTTGGTTTATTTTCAACTCATTATGTGAGGGAGCTATCCTTGCTGGGTCGGCCCGCAGTTCTTCCAACTCCTTCTTAAGCCTCTTTATTTCCTTCCGGACGCTGCCGAAAGTGCCTCTGCTCCATTTAACTAGGCCCTGTGAGATGGTTTGCAGTTTCTGTTTCAAATCCTCCACCGACAGACATGGAGGGCTAGCTTCCCAATCTGCTGAAACCACTTCCTTAAAACCATCATGTAATTCCCACATCAACTCGTACTTAAAAGATTTCTGTGCTTGCAACCGATCTGTATCTCCGAAATCCACCAAAATCGGTACGTGATCCGACGTGGCGCATGTGAGATGTGAAACCGCGGCCATAGAAAACTTGTTCATCCATCCTGCATTAGCTAAAGCTCTGTCCAACCTACATCTTGTGTAGCTTCCTCCAGCGACTTTTTTCTCAAAAGTCCAAAAGTGCCCCGAGTAGCCCAAATCTTGCAACATGCAAATATCTATAGTATCTCGGAATGCTTGTATTTGAGCATTACTCCGCTGCCCAACCCCTTCATGCTCTTCCGGACGTAAAACTTCGTTGAAATCACCCACGCACAACCACGGCAAGGAGCTCAAAGTACTGATATTCTTCAAAACTGTCCAGGTTTGGTGTCTCAAATTTGTTTGTGCTTCCCCATATACACATGTCAGCCTCCACCTGTCCTGGTTCTGTTCCTCAACCAAAACATCCAAGTGATAAACAGAGTAACCAAAAATCTCAACCTTTATTGAATTATTCCAAAACAGACCAATACCACCACTTCGGCCCTGACTACTGACAGCATATGCATTATCATAACCCAACGTACCAGATAAAGCTTCTACCCTATTACCATCTATTTGTGTTTCAACTATGCACAACAGGGTAGGGGCAAATTGCCTCGCGAAATCACGAAGCTCACGAACCGCCGCGGCTTTGCCCGCGCCACGGCAGTTCCATACAAAGGTACTCATTGACCTCGGCGGCGCCCGTCGCTCGGGCCCGCCATCTTCATATCACCTTTAACCTGCACGTTTGTTCTAGCCACGTTGGTCTTTTCCGATTCGTTGAGTGTCTTCGCCCTCTTCATGTCCTGTGAGCCGCTAGGACTTGGTGGTGCCCCCGACAACGGGAGGGCAAGCTGTAGGACCTGATCCTTGCTAGGGGTCGCATGAGGAGCCACCTGCGGGTTCAAGTTTGGGGCCCTTTTCCTGGTATAATCTGCTTCTTGCATCTCTAGATCATCAGTTGCATTGTCCGCACCATACACCTCTGTCTCTTCAGGCCTGCCTCTCTCACCCCTGCCACTGCCCCCGTTGCGGCCTCCTCTGCGTCCTCCTCTACGCCCACTGCCATTCCCAGGGCCACGACCAGATCTCATGGTCCAAGTTGCTCTAAGCTCCTTAAAAACCAGTGCCGAAGGAGGGTGGATTCCGTTTCCATGTTCTTTGAACAGATGCCCAAGCATTCCACACACGGCGCACCAATCGGGTAACTTTTCATACTTCACACGATAGATCTGACGTTTACCATCACGGATCATTGAGACAGCGTTTTTGAGGGGCTTCATGACATCAATCCTCACCCAAACCCGGTGGAAATTACCAACAAAATCCTGTGAATTTGGTTCTGCATATAGCACCTCTCCAATTTTTGATGCCAGGGACGGCACTAGGTGCGCATACAAGTCTGGCACATCATGTATCTGCACCCAGATCTCAATGGTATCCAGCGGAATAGTTGATGGTTTTGCAAGTCCATCATACGGTTTGATAATTACAGCATCCCCACGAAAGTGCCAAGGACCCTCCAGAGTGACTCGCTCCCAATCTCCTAAACAAGAGAATTGGATCGTGTATAGATTATCATCCAAAGGTTTAAACTTCACCTCTTGCGCTAGATCCCACGCAGCCCTCATATTCTTGAAGAACCAATATTGACTATATGTCTTGCTTGAGTGAACCCTGGCCACAGCGATCCAACGAACAGCGTCTGGCGGCGCCTCTCTCTCGTCAAAAACGACATCGTCCAGATCTTCCTCCCGCAATCCAAGCTCCTTCATCATCCTCTCCATCTCCTCATCGACCCTCTGATCCGCAGCCGCCTTTCCCGGAGCCCCGACTGACGACATCTCGATCCCTAGCCCGACTATCACCGATCGGACCTTGTTTATGGAACCCTAGACCCTCCGCACTCCCCCGCAACGTCAGAGCGAAGAAGGAGAGGATACAGCGGAGGTAGGGGAAGAAATCTCGACGGCGGCGCAGATCGCCTCCGGGAGGACCCAAAAACCCTAACGAGAGGGAAATGCTTATTACCGCCTTACCAGGTAGTATGAGGGTGACAGTTGCATCATTCTAGGCCCTAGGAGACCAACAACATTCACGGCCACGGCTTCTACTGGGCCGCAAGTTTCGGCCCGCTCTCCCGCGGTATATACCGAAACCGCGATCGCGCTCTCCAGGTCCATCCAGCGCCCCTCCCTCCCTCCTCCCCCCAAGCGAAATCTGAAAAGCCCTAGCTAGCACCTCCTCCCCCCGATCCGCCGCCGCCATGGCCGCTCCCGCCGTCGCCGCCGCGCCGTCGGCCCGCAAGGGCGAGACCTACACCGACACCAAGCGCCGCGACGACGTCCGCGGCGCCAACATCGCGGCCGCGCGCGCGGTCGCCGACGCGGTCCGCACCTCCCTCGGGCCCCGGGGCATGGACAAGATGATCTCCTCCGGCGACCAGGAGGTCATCATCACCAACGACGGCGCCACCATCCTCTCGCGCATGTCCCTCCTCCAGCCCGCCGCGCGCATGCTCGCCGAGCTCTCCCGCTCCCAGGACGCGGCGGCCGGCGACGGCACCACCACCGTCGTCGTCATCGCCGGGGCCCTGCTCCGCCGCGCGCAGTCGCTCCTCGCGGCCGGCGCCCACCCCACCGCCGCCGCCGACTCCCTCCACCGCCTCGCGGCCCGCGCCGTCCAGGTCCTCGAGGGCATGGCCATCCCCATCGAGCTCACCGACCGGGACTCCCTTGTCAAATCTGCCTCCACCGCGCTCAACTCCAAGGTCGTCTCCCAGTACTCCGGCCTCCTCGCCCCGCTCGCTGTTGACGCCGCCCTCTCCGTGGTCGATCCCGCCCACCCGGAGCTTCTTGATCTCCGTGACATCCGCATCATAAAGAAGCTCGGCGGCACCGTCGATGACACCGAGCTTGTCCGCGGCCTTATCTTTGACAAGAAGGCCAGCCATGCTGCCGGAGGGCCATCTAGGATCGAGAATGCCAAGATCGCTGTCATCCAGTTTCAGATCTCACCGCCCAAGACTGACATTGAGCAGAGCGTCATCGTGTCAGACTATGCGCAGATGGACCGCATCCTCCGTGAGGAGCGCAATTACATCCTAGGGATGGTTAAGAAGATCAAGGCGTCTGGATGCAATGTCCTCCTCATCCAGAAGAGCATCTTGCGTGATGCGGTGACCGAGTTGTCGCTGCACTATCTCTCAAAGGCCAAGATTCTGGTGGTCAAGGATGTAGAGAGGGACGAGATTGAGTTTATCACCAAGACTCTCAACTGCCTGCCAATTGCCAACATTGAGCATTTCCGTGAGGATAAACTTGGGTATGCTGATGTTGTCGAGGAGGTGTCTGCCGGAGATGGCAAGATTGTCAAGATCACTGGCATCAGGGACATGGGGAGGACTGCAACTGTGCTTGTCCGTGGGTCCAACCAGTTGGTTATTGATGAAGCTGATCGCAGTATCCACGATGCCCTATGTGTCATCAGGTAATGTGACTTCCACTGAAACAATCTTCTGTGTGTTATATGCTTGAAAGTTTCTTGATTGTAGGCCTGCCTTTCTAGGTCGTTTTAATATGCTGATTTGGGTGAAATATTAATCTTCTTAACCATCTCTAGATTTAAGTTACTTTACATCATTTAACTCAAATCTGTCTATCTATGTGTAGCAGTTATTAGTTACAGCCCATTAAGACCATAGGATCATACTCCTAATTTTCTATTGGAGCTGTTCATTGCAGTAAAAACAACGAACATATGTTCTGCTATAATCTGTTTCTTTGCGTATTGAAAACAACATTGGTTCATTAGTTTAATCTCAAGCAATTACAGGATCCTTGCATTCTTGTAGGTTGGATTGCAATCCTCATGCTTCAAGTAAATGCCAATTATCTGCATGTTGCTTGCACATATACTGTCATGTTATCTTTCTGCCATGATCATCATGGTCTCCTGTTACGCTCATGCTATTTGGGTGATTGCTCAATCATCCCGTCATGTGGTGCTTTGCATGGGCAGTACACTTGTCTTAAGATACTGCAGCAGTAAGCGAGGATAAATAATATGGCTGTTAACATAATAGCAGATCAATTATGTTGATTCATTTGTCATTTGCTAAGTTGGAATGCAAGATGAATTAGGAAGCTGCATTTGTCATTTGCTAAGTTGCACGTCATGTCTGTTCATGGTTACAATGACCCTTTGTCATGTATGCTTGTGTGTCTGAACATTTGGTACTTTGTGTGGACAATAAATAGATTTGTCAAATTAAATTTCATTAGAGTAAGTGACAAGGGTGCTGTGTGTGGAAGCTACCTTTGAGCTTGTTGGAGATGATTTAGGGTTAGCCTCGGTACCTACCTGCTTCATGAGCACAGTGAAGGCGACTCTGTCTCTCACCCTTCACCCCAGTCCTCTGTATTTTAGCGCTTGAATCTGATGGCTATATCACAATGGACTAAGTGCTGCAGTAGGGCACTAGAGTGGCTAGGCAGCAACTTTTAAGTTCTAATCTTGTTAAACATAGTAGTTGTTAGTATCTGTGCATGCATGTTGGCAGGTTATATGTTTCTAGTTTCAGCAAGATGGCAAGTATAATGTAAGCTGGCTAGTAATATTAGCTAGCGCTTGGTCAGCTAATTGTACAAGCGTGAGCTGCATATAAGTCAGATGCCAAAGTCAATTTGGCTAGTCACGTGAAGTAATACTTAGCTGTTTGAGAGTGAGCTGTAGCTGTAGGTTTGTTTGTAATCCTATAAAAGCAGCCGTGTCCTAGTTGTAGTGTATAAGGGCATGTACAATGGTTCTATCTTAAGAGTGCCACGTAGGATAAATGATGAGGTGGAGGAGAGAGAAATCGTAAGATAAGGCTTGTCTTCTCTTATTTAAGAGAAGACAAGGGATGATCTCTTAGCACAATTTGTCTCACCATGTTTCTAGGAACAACTAATTATTGAAGATAAGGCTAAGAAATGATCCATTGTAGACATGTTTTTTTGTCATCTCTAATTTACATGCAAGACTTAAGATAAGACTATCTTATCAACCATTGTACATGCCCTAAGCTTCATACCACTAGTTTTGTGCATGTGTACAAGAGAAACCAGTGCAGTGACGAAGGGGTGTGTGTGTGTGTGCAACTGTGCATTGCATCCTTTGAAAAGGAAATCCTGTTGAGAGCTAGTAGCTAGCTCCAACACCTTTTACTGCCTTAATGCTTGTGATTTTCAACACTTACACAGTAGTAGGCTTTAGTGTAATCGGTGCATGACAATTTGTGGGTGCACACATCAGATCTTATGAAATTGATAATATTTTCTGAGCAAACTATTTATGTCTCTAATTTGAGTGACTGCTCATTTTAAGGAAACTCATGTGCGAACTCTAGATGTGAGAAATATGGATATGTTGGGCTGGTAGGATTAACCTTACAACTTATGTTGATTCATAATAATAGATGGTTGCTTCTGAATTTTACTTAAGAAACAACTGCTTGGATGTCTTGTTTGCCCAAATATGGGGGGCCTGGCCTTCTGGTCTGTATGGCCTTGTGTTCATAAGTATAATGACAATTAAAATAAGTGTATATGCCTTGCACATAAGTAGACATGTATCCCAATGAAATGACCATCCTTGCTCATGGTGTATTTCAAGATTGTGCATTATTTTGTACTATCCGTCTCAAAATATAGTATGTTTTTGTAGTCTGGTTTAGCCTACAAAAATGTCTTATATTTTGAGACGGGGGTGGTAGTATTTATGGTGTTGCATCTTAGCCTAAAATTTGTTGTTTCTTAAGTGTTTTGATCCTGTTCATGCTTATTTTTCTGAAGGTGCTTGGTGAACAAGAGGTTTTTAATTGCTGGTGGCGGTGCTCCTGAAATAGAAATGTCAATGCAACTGGCTGCCTGGTCAAAGGAGCTCCACGGGATGGAGAGTTACTGCATCAAGGAGTTTGCTGATGCACTTGAGGTCATCCCTTACACACTGGCTGAGAATGCAGGGCTCAACCCAATCGCCATTGTCACCGAGCTAAGGAACCGTCATGCCAAGGGTGAGAAGAACACGGGCATCAACGTGAGGAAAGGCCAGATCACAAACATCCTGGAGGAGAATGTGGTGCAGCCGTTGCTTGTGAGCACGAGCGCCATCTCGCTGGCTTGCGAGTGCGTTAGAATGATCTTGAAGATTGATGATATAGTCACTGTAAGGTAAAGCCCGTAGGGCTGATGATCCTTTTTAGGGCTGTATTTTTCTGTGTGGGGGTGATGACCACTTTGGCCTGTCTGTGTGGGGTGCACTGAGTTACTTTTATTTGTGAACGTGGCTCTTTGATGTGTTGTGATTTTGTGGCTTTGGTGTTTTGCTCTAGATATTGGTATGTTGTATCAGTAAAAAGCATCCAACATCCTCCAGCAACAATATGCACAATTAACTCTAAAGCAAAGCATTGGTGCGGATTAAATCTAGTAGGATTTGTTTCTCGCGTCAAATGCCTCTGAGATGTTTGATTGATGGAATGCCTGCCGGGGCCTCTTGTCAACTTCGTGGGCTGTTTGGGATCGATTCATGTCGAGTCAGTTCTGTGCAGAAATCTGATGATTTCTTGCAGCCACACGGTATAATGCTGAAGGGAAGCACAGTGTATGGGTCCAACAGCAACAGGGACGCATGGTTACAATCACCTGGCAACGACTGGAGGGTGTTGAAGCGCGCGCCGCATGATCCTGCCAACCCAATGGCGTTCGAGGTGGCCCAAGGAACAACCGCCTACGCCCGTCTCAAATAAAATCGTTTTCCTATGTTTATCCAAACTTCCTTGAGTATTTGTCATTTCTATGTTCAATACGTACAGTTGAATTTGAATTGTGATGTTTGACATCATGGATTTGTTATATGGCTGAATTTTGTGCATAGTGCCGCGGATGGTCTTATCATGTGAAGATGAACTAAGATTCCAAAACTGAAACTCAGCAGGAGCTCTTCTGAAAAGTTTGAGAAAACAATCTTAAATCCATGTTTTTCTACCCACGACTAGCTAGTTGAGCGGGTTTGGGCATTCTCAAAAGAAAAAGTTGAGCTGGTTTGGGCACTGAACACAAACACAAACACAAACACAAAGAAGTGGATGCCCATATCCATATGCAAATTTACCCTCCTTAGTCCTGAGTTATTAGACTACCTATAAGCCAACAACAACAAAATTCAACAGGTGTGGAATTGCCCTGAGCTTATTGAGCCGTATATAGGCAAGTACTCGATTTGTATAGTTACAACACATCTTTATTGTAGATGTGGCATATGCCATTAGTTACTTCTTATAAATATAGTCTTCACAAAAGAATATGCAAATATATTAATTATAATATTTATCATGGGATCGGGAAAACCCAGTCTTTGAAAATACATGAAACTATCAAATACAACCAGAAGAATCGGGAAAATCCCAGTCTTTGAAATACATGAAACTATCAAATACAATCAGAAAGTTGTCATCATGAATACAAAGATCTACACAAATACATAAAGCCTAGCTACCTAGGCTTGATTTACAAACTCCCTCAAGGGTTTTTCCAACTGTTTCATAACAGCCTCCCATCCTGCATGGGTCGGGTGCATGTCATCCCAATAGAAAAATCTATTTGAATTGTCGCACACAGTGTACAAAAGCTCTGTGGATGACTCGCCTTGCTGTCCGCAGTAACCACCCGAATCCAAACTCTCGCAACACGGCGATAGTTTGCGCTTGAATTGTTTAGACAGCTCTGAGCCTTTACCTACATTAATGCACATGAAATTAAGAATGTTCAGATAAAGTAGTTCAAGTACACAATCAAACCCCCATCAAATTAGATTAAGATAATTCTAAAACAATGAGACGGTTTTGAATGCATGTAGATACATACCTGCCCCATGATCCACAATATTGATAAAGGCGGTGTACACGTCCACGATGTAGACATTCTTCTTTGATGTCATAACTTGTTTCAGATTATCATTGTGGATTGATGCACCCAAGTTTTCAAAAATATCACACGTGGTGTAGTTGTTGATTCGGGTGTGTGATGGCGTGCAACCGATAGGGTGCAAGTTATTGACAAGAACCTTTGTCACCCCGAGCTTCAACAATTGATCCACATTAGCCGCAATCTCTTTTGTCACCTTCCCAATATAAGCATTAATCTACATCGCATACATGAAGATCATAAGCTAGTAAGATGCACAAACAAATTAATTGTTCAAATTAGTGTACGCATATATACATTGTGCGTTGATATGATACTCACATCGTTGGGGCTACTTAGGCCACTGACGCCGGTGCCTGCATAGTCGTTGCCAGAGAAAGCCATGAGCGCTACGGAGTGACTCAGTTGTTTCTCCGTGATGGTCCCGTCCTTGACCATCTTCCTGAAGGTGTCGACCTGTTTGGCGAGGGCGGGGACCTCGTGCGATGTACTGTGCAACACACCTGCACCACCGGTAGCAAAGGTCATGCCAGACGGGTCGCATGTTTTCTTGGCCGTGAGGGCATGCGCCTGAGGGGCTTCCTCCAACCCCAACATGGTTGCTGCAAGTTATTAGTGAAGCAACGAGTACGATAGGGTTAATTACGATGCACCAGGGATTACATGGTACTTCTTTTTTTATGATAATATAACACAACACTTACCGATGAAATCCGACTGGATTTTATAGTTTGAGAAGCGGCCGGACGGAGTATTCGGCCGCGGAAACCCGTCGGCATCGACGTAGTTGGAGCCGTAGGGGTAGGCCCATTGCCGCGACATCTGGGTGACGGGGCCGGTCGGAGGGAGGTTCCCATTGTCGGCGAGGTCATCCCCGAAGACAAAGAAGGTGGCGCTGGACGGCTTCTTCTCATGACCGCCGGTAGGCGCAGGCCGGGCCTCCACGCCATTGGGATTCAGAACAGTGGCGTATCTAGGGGGTGGACAGGGTGGTCCATGGACCACCCTGGAATTTCCCCATAATATATATAGCATAGAGAAAAATATATTTTTATAATAAATAAATATATTTATGTGAATATTTTGCATTGGTGGACCACCCTGGCATGTTGGGCTAGCTACGCCACTGATTCAGAACGAGGATGAGGACGAGGACGAGGACGAGGACGGCCGGAAGAAGCTTCATCGATCCCGGCTACTACTGCTGGCCAACTCTTTCGCCAACGAAAAACCGGGAACTGAACGTAAAGCGCTTGTCTGTGATGCTCGTACACCATGGCCTGGCCCTCTCTTCAATTTATATAGTATGCTCGTACACCACGACCGGCAAAGCAAGTTGAAGTCGGGCTTGCGGCCACGACCGGAGTCGGACACGGATTGACGGATACGACTCATGGACGGTACGTCGTTCAATGGCCAAGCCCAGCAGGCAGCAGCTGCTCGTCTCGCGAGGCCTGCGCATCCTCTGCATGCCCTCTTCCCCTCCTCCGGCCACGACCTCCTCCACCCCGCCGTCAGCTCGTCGGCCGCGCTGCCGGTTGTCCTCGCTCCTCCCCCGGGTCGTTGCCATGGGGTTCTCTCCGGTTTTCAGTTAACCTCCACCCCAGTTGGAGCCGTCGGCGCGTTACCTTCTGCTCTGTCTCTGAGCCTGCCTTTGTAGCAGCTCAACGTTGGCGGTTGTCACCTTCTCAGTAACAGTTGCATAGGGGATGGCTCTTCAAAACCGCAGCTCATACTATATGCTCTAAGCCTCTAACTATATAGTAGAACATAAGTACCAGTCATACTTGAATAGAAAGATGCTCATGCATGCTCATAAGAAGCTGTGTTTCTCATGAGGACTTGTTGGTACTAATAAGCATAATTGTCCTCTTACAAAGTAGAACCAAGTGACTACCAAATTAAAAATTGGTACATTTTGAATTTAGATCACAAGAACATAATTGTGGGAACTGCCTTGAAATGGTGTACAAGTCAACAGACTGAGTTCCTCTTACAATTTCCTCATCTTCCATATATATGTTCGGGAAATGCTAGAATAAGTTCTGAGACTGAATAAGTATGAAACTGAACATGTAGTGCGTGAGAGGCTGTGCTAGTCTTCATTAGTTCTGGGCTTCAAAAGGACCTGATGCTGAGCTCCCTGATGAAGCGGACGAGCCGCTCCAACTCGGACGACGACGACGACCCCAGCTCCGCGACATTCAGCCTCAACTGCTGCGCCATAGCTTGGGCCACCCCTCTGATCTCGTCGGACACCATGGTCCATGGCCTCCCTCACCGTCCTCTCAACGACGCCTCTGTCGCAGACGTCCTTCATGTCCAGCCCCGTCCTCCACACGGCGCCCACGAAGCGGCTGTTGATCTGCTGCTCGGAGAAGAAGGGCCAGCACACCATCGGCACGCCTTCCATGGCGCACTCCAGATTCGAGTTCCATCCGGCGTGTGTCAGGAAGCAGCCCACCGCCCGGTGCTGCAGCACGTCCCGCTGAGGAGCCCACTCGACAACGCGTGCCTTGCCGCCCTCCACTGCCCCGATGGCTTCTCGGAGGAGCGTGGAGCTGGTCATCTGGACCATGTCCGGCCGGAGCGCCCAGAGGAAGGCGTACCCGGTAGCTACCAGGCCGGAGAGGAACTCGGTGAACTGCTCGTGTGTGATCACCGCGCGGCTCCCCAGGCTCACGTACACGACGGACCGGTCCTCGTGGCCATCTAGCCACGCCATGCACCCGTCATCCTCCTGCCACAGGCTTGCGCTTGCGGCGAACCTCGACCTGGCGTGCAGTGGGCCTATGGCGATCGCTTGTGCGCGACGCAATGTGAGCGAGCGCTGGTTGCTCCATGGACGCGGCGGTGTTGAGTATGAGTGCACATGCCTTGCTGGAACGAGCGGTGACCTCGGCGAGCTTGAGCATCCAGGGGTCTTGTGGCCTTGTTCAGCGTAGTAGAGTCCCCGAGGAAGATCTCGGCGCCGGAGGAAGCCCTCCATCCCTGGAACGCCGCACACCGGGTCGTCCGCAGGGAAGGGGCTCTCGCCGAGCTAGGGCATGTACAGGAGCGCCAGGTAGCTGCAGGCGCCGTGCATGGCGAAGGCGAGCGCCGGGATGCCGAGCTCCTCAGCGATGTCAATGGTGAACTGCATGGTGCCATCGGCAACAACGCATGTCACCGGGGCGTCGGCAGACAAGAGCAGAGAACGGTACGTAGCGCTGCTAGTCGTGCACATGGACTCCAAGAGCTCCAAGAAGCTGCGAGGGTGGTCGTCAGGGAGGCCGTCGGGGATAGAAAGCAAGCGTAGGCAAGGCGGCAGAGGTGCCTGGGCAAGGCGGCGGAGGTTGTGCTCGGTGTGGAGGAAAGTGACTTGGACGCCGGCATCGACGAGAGCGGTGGCGAAATGGAGCATGGGGTTGATGTGTCCCTGCCTTGGTCATGGGAACACGAGAACGTGCACCGCGGCATCCATCACTCCGGCGAACGGCAGATCGCCCAACTCGCAGATTTGATGGCAGCTCAGGCCGGCGTTGCTCAGAGTTCCATAGGCCTGATGAAGGAGGAAGAAACCATTGGCAATAAGAACACTCCAAATTAGAAATGGCCTCCAGTAGCATCTTTCCAGTTAGCTGTATTTGCCTTGGTACCACACAGACACACACGGTTGGTCCTACTTGCACTATTTAAGGTACCGTGTGGTAGACACACTATTTGGACTATGACTCTGTACTGTGACTCTGTACATGTGATCGGAATTATTTTGCCATCTTCTCCTTTATCATCGTTCTTCTCAACTGATCCAGGTGACATATACTCCCTCTGTTCCTAAATACTATAAGGCCTTTTAGAGATTTCCATATGGGCTACATACAGATGTATATAGATGTATTTTACAGTGTAGATTCACCCATTTTGCTCCGTATGTAGTCCATACTGGAATCTCTAAAAGACTTATAATTAGGAATGGAGGGAGTAATTTATACGTACCCACTCTTTGGCGTTCCAAACACGTTTTGCACTTAGCGAGTGGTGACAAGCTGAGTTCTTATCCAGGTGGGATGGCAGCTTTGCGTTGGTTGCTATGGCTACGTACAAATGATTTCGTGTTTAATAATGTGATCTGTTGCAATCCATCACAGTATGAAATAGCTAAAACTAACCAGATTCAAATGCACTCCGGCTACATAAGTTGGAGCACTAACCTTTAATAGATTATAAGCCAATAACAAAACAAATGGTAAAGAAGCAAGAGCGTGCATGTGATTTTAAGTTATGCTTGTTCAGTTGTTCTTAGAGCTGCTAATTGCTTAGCTTCTTTAGTTCCAGGTGGAACAAATAAATGGACAATATGAGATTTCCTGGACTACTCCATGTTCATTAGCTAATATTGTTTGCAACCATTCCTTCAGTTCTTTGGAGATGAAGCCAGATTATAATCAATATGAAACATATATATGAACACATCAGTACCCCAACTAACCTGATAATCCCTGAGAGCGACTAAAACAAATGACGGACCCTCATGGCGGCGACCCCTTGATGCCTTCTTTGCCAGCAGCATACTTATTGATTGAACTTGGATGGTCATGTAAATCATGACCTTGGAACAGCAGACGTCCAGCCTCTTGGAATCAGAGTGCCGTGACCATGACCCTGAAGGAGAATTCAGTAAGTCCAAGTTTAAAATCCTCACTGAACATTCAGTACAGTTTAATCATGGGACCCTACAAGATGTAAATGATACAGAAAGCCCAGGAACACCCCAGGCGCAAAGGAAACTTAGAGAGCAGCCTGACTGAAGAAACCATTGAGAAAGAATATGAGAAGTTTCATGTCATCACAGTGACACATACAGAGCACCCAGAGCTTGGCCAGACTTGCAAGGTTTGAAGCGATGGCACCAAAGTTTTCTCACTCACCAATTCCTGAAGGGAAGTCTCGAGCAAGTAAGTGTTAATACTTAATAGCAGTAGAGAGTCATCGTGACTAGAAGAGGGCAGCTAATGAACTTAGTATACGGAGATTCAGAATAGAGATGCATCAGGTTGAAGCAATGTTTCCCTCAAAATACAAATATACTTTCTGAATTTGTAGAAGCACTTTTGAAATTTTGGACAGAGTTTATAAATCTTCAAATAATCTTTGCACATGTGTGCTTCTTGAAAAATGGACAATTCATCTAAACAGTAAATTTACTTTGCAAAAGAAATTATTTCAGAGAATCATGGGA